>NC_092736.1:35031314-35262111 GCF_047496885.1 Scyliorhinus torazame | reverse complement strand
TTTTTTGTTTTATGTATTTGTAGAAACTTTTACTATCTGTTTTTATATTCTGAGCAAGTTTACTCTCATAATCTATCTTACTCTTCTTTATAGCTTTTTTTAGTAGCTTTCTGTTGCCCCCTAAAGATTTCCCAGTCCTCTAGTCTCCCACTGATCTTTGCTCTCTTTGATCACTTCGCCATTGCGGAGCTCGGCGTAAAGCACTTGCTTCGGGTGTCTTGCGTTGGGCGTGCGGGCAATGCCCATCGCAGCTGGTCGGACGTGACCAGTGCCTCAATACTGGGGACAGTGGCCAGGGAGAAGACGCTTGCGTTGGTACGCCCATCCTGCCAGTGGATTTGCAGGGTTTTGCAGAGGCAATATTGATGATATCTCTCCAGGGATTGGAGGTGTCGCATGTAGGAAATTGCGGAGATTTCGGTGAGCGCCGGGACAGGGAGTAAATTTGTAATTAGTAATGGGGGTTGAAGGGTTACGGAGGACAGGCAGGAACGTGGAGTTGAGGCCTAGAGGAGATCAGCCAGGATGGTATTGAACAGTGGAGTAGGCTCGAGGGGCTGAATAGCCTCCTCCTGCTCCTTCTTATGATTACATCAGGCTAGCATACAGCCACCTGCCAGACAAGTGAGGCTGGAGTTCATTCCTGCAGCGTGCACAGACTGACACTGGAGGAAAGAATTTCAGCACCCTCTCTCTCTCTCTCTCTCTCTGGGGGAGCGGAGTCAGCAACTGCAGAACAGCTGCATTCGCCAACTGGCAGGCTGCTCCCCCCTGAGGCTGGGCCCCATTTCAATTCCATTGTACACATCAACAAGTAGGATCCCTGCCCCACCGATGTGCACATGGCCTCCAACCAGAGAAAGGACACCCTGCGTAGTAACAACTGCCATTTACACCACAGCTTAAAACTGAAGGACATCGCTCGGCAAAGAAAGAAAACGCAAAACGTGTCCGAATAATGGTGCTCTTCAAAAATATACTTTTAAATTTGAACCGGAGATTGGTTTTATTCAGAGAAATTAAAATAAAAGTTACAGTACGTCCTTATCGTTCGATAATCTGTCACGTCAGGATTTAGTGCAACAATAGACCTTTTGTCAAAATAATGGGTTTTATGGCCTCCTGCATTGTAAATTCTGTGATTATATGGAGGGAGAATCTTAAATGAGAATAAAATCTCCTTGAAACTTGGAAATGATTGGTATTGATGCAAATTGGAGTTTTGTTTTCAGGGGGACATGACCAGATTGGAGCACTTCCAGTCATTTTCCACCATTTACTAGTTTTTCCTTCTGGGGGGGAGGTTTGGGAGAGGGGGGGGTTTGGGAAGATGGGGGGGTTTGGGGAGAGGGGGGGGGGGTTGGGAGAGGGGGGGGGGGGTTGGGAGAGGGGGGTTTTGGGAGAGGGGGGCTTTGGGAGGGGGGTTTAGGAGGGGGGGGTTGGGAGAGGGGGGGTTTGGGAGAGGGGGGGTTTGGGAGAGGGGGGGTTGGGAGAGGGGGGGTTTGGGAGAGGGGGGGTTTGGGAGAGGGGGGGGTTTGGGGAGAGGGGGTTTGGGGAGGGGGGGTTGGGAGAGGGGGGGTTTGGGAGGGGGGGGGTTTGGGAGAGGGGGGTTTTGGGAGAGGGGGGTTTTGGGAGAGGGGGGTTTTGGGAGGGGGGGTTTGGGAGAGGGGGGATTTGGGAGAGGGGTTTCTAGAGGGGTTTAGAATGGGGTTGAGAGTGGGGTTGAGAGAGGGGTTTCTAGACGGGTTTAGGGAGGGGTTTAGAGAGGGGTTTAGAGAGGTGTTATGGGTAAGTCTTTTCAGAACCCCAAAATGTATCATGGAGTTCAACCAACCTCTCCCTTTTATGTATTTGTTGCTTTTCCTACCACGCGGCTTGTTCCCCAGGTGTGATATTACAATTATGGACACATGGGTTTTTAAACACAAAACACTGTTTATTCCATGAACTCAACTTAACATCTTAAATAAACATTGGATCTCTTAACACCCCTTACTTCAAAGATAACTCAGAAAATATTGCAACAGTAAATAATTCCTTAAAATGTTCCTTCAAACTTCCAAGAGACTTAACACCTTTAAACAGTATCACATCAGGTTAAAGGATATATATATTTTCTGTAGAATGGCAGAGACTGTCGCAAACTGGCTTTCTACTTTTAAACTGCTCTCAGCAAAACCAGCCAGGCACTTTTTAGCTGCTCTTAGCAAAATCAAACTGCAAAACTTGCAGCTCTCTGGAAACACACAGACACTGCTTTTAAAACTGAAACTAAAAACCTGCCAAAAGGGCTGACCTGAGCTGAGCTCCACCCACTCTATGACATCACTGTTTTCTTAAAAGGTACATTGCTTAAACATCCAGTTCTTCAAGGCACTCTCGCATGACACCTCCCCCCAAGAAAAAAAACCCCATCAACTTCAAGATGGTTTCATTTTTCACCTTTGCACCATCGACTTAGAAATGTACCCAGTAAATATACCTTTTCGTTTTTTTTAAAAAACAACACATGCAAACAAGTATAATAATATCGTCCATGTTTCTTTGTCCTTCTTCCTCCAACCAAAATCCTTCTCAATTGATCACATTCGTGACAAAGCATCGGCTATCACATTTTCCCGTCCTGCCACATGTACTATTTTTAAATGAAATGGCTGTAACAACAAACTCCAGCGAAACAGCCTTGAATTGTTATTCCGGATTCGCTCCAAAAACGTCAAAGGATTATGATCCGTATATATAATGGTGTCAGACGGATTGCTGATCTCATAAATGTGAAAATTTTGCAAAGCCAGTAATACGCAATCAATACGCTTGAGTCCACGTGGAGTCATCCTATCGATTCAGCTTTAATCAGATAGAACTGTACCCAGCAGCGAAGTTACAGAAGTGAAGGCTGCTGGGACGGCATTGGTTCTTATACCCCGCCTCTCAGGGCGGGGCTATGTACATTGCCCAATGGTAGACCCCGCGGTCTAGCCAATGGTTATTCCTCTCTCTGGTACCGCAATATCTGGTATTACCACAGCCAACACCAAACTCAAAGTCTCCTTCTCAATCGTCAAATACTTTTTCTGCTGAGAATTCAATTTCTTTGAAAAATAACCAACAGGCCGCTCTAGCCCTTTGTTGTCCTGTAGAAGCACCGCACCTTCGCCCACATCGCCCACATCGCCCACATCGCCCACATCGCCCACATCGCCCGCATCGCCCACATCGCCCACATCGCCCACATCGCTCGCATCCACAGCCACTCTGAATGGTTTGGTGTAATTTGGGATGACTAACACAGGAGCAGTGGTTAACACAGGAGCAGTGGTTAACACAGGGGCAGTGGTTAACACAGGGGCAGTGGTTAACACAGGAGCAGTGGTTAACACAGGAGCAGTGGTTAACACAGGGGCAGTGGTTAACACAGGGGCAGTGGTTAACACAGGAGCAGTGGTTATCACAGGGGCAGTGGTTAACACAGGGGCAGTGGTTAACACAGGGGCAGTGGTTAACACAGGAGCAGTGGTTAACACAGGGGCAGTGGTTAACACAGGGGCAGTGGTTAACACAGGAGCAGTGGTTAACACAGGGGCAGTGGTTAACACAGGGGCAGTGGTTAACACAGGGGCAGTGGTTAACACAGGAGCAGTGGTTAACACAGGAGCAGTGGTTAACACAGGGGCAGTGGTTAACACAGGGGCAGTGGTTAACACAGGAGCAGTGGTTAACACAGGAGCAGTGGTTAACACAGGGGCAGTGGTTAACACAGGGGCAGTGGTTAACACAGGAGCAGTGGTTAACACAGGGGCAGTGGTTAACACAGGAGCAGTGGTTAACACAGGGGCAGTGGTTAACACAGGGGCAGTGGTTAACACAGGGGCAGTGGTTAACACAGGAGCAGTGGTTAACACAGGAGCAGTGGTTAACACAGGGGCAGTGGTTAACACAGGAGCAGTGGTTAACACAGGAGCAGTAGTTAACATAGGGGCAGTGGTTAACACAGCCTTCAGGCCGTCAAATGCCTGTTGACACTCCGCTGTCCACTGGAATTTGTTACGCTTCTTGACAAGTCCGTCAGTGGAGCAAACACACTGCTAAAACTTGGTACAAATTTCCAGTAAAATCCACTCGTACCAAGAAATCGCATTATTTCCCGTTGTGTCGAGGGTATCGGAAACTCCCCAATAACCTTTGTTTTCACATCCCGTGTGACCATTCGACCCTGTCTGATTGTGTGACCAAGGAAAGTGACTTGGGCTTTTCCAAATTCACTTTTGGCTAGGTTTATCACCAAACCCGCCTCCTGAAGTCGATCGAATAACTCCCTCAGATGTTTTAAATGTTCTTTCCACGTCTGGCTGAACACTACCAGATTGTCAATGTGTACCGCACAGTTGGGTAATCCTGAAACAACTTTGTTAGTTAACCGTTGAAATGTGGCTGGGGTGTTTCTCATGCCAAATGGCATAACTTTGAATTGGTATATACCATCTGGAGTCACACAAGCTGAAATTTCCTTCGCCCTTTCGGATAAAGGTACTTGCCAGTAACTTTTCAGTAAATCCAGTTTGGAAATAAAAGCTGATTGTCCCACTTTCTCAATGCAATCCTCCAAACGTGGGATATGATAAGAGTCCGTTCTTGTAACTGCATTCACCTTTTGATAGTCCACACACAACCGTTGGGTACCATCTGGTTTAGGTACCATCACTATGGGTGAGCTCCATTGAATGCAACCCACTTCAATTATGCCATTCTTCAGCATACTCTCAATCTCTCTGTTAACCTGTGCCAATTTTAAAGGATTAAGTCTATATGGATGTTGTTTGATAGGAACAGCATTTCCCACATCTACATCATGTATAGCCATTTTAGTACTTCCCAATTTATCTCTCCAAACTTGCCCATGTGATATCAATAGCTCTTTCAGGTCAGTTTGTTTTTCCTCTGGAAGGTAACTTAACAATTCATCCCAATTTTTAAGAACATGCTCATTTTCCAATTTAATTTGAGGTATGTCAAATTCATAGTCATCTGGATTTGGTTCGTCATTTTGAGCTAGAATCATTAAAACCTTCTTTTTCTCTCCTTCCCTTTCAAAGTACCTTTTAAGCATATTCACATGACACACTCGGCGAGTCTTCCTCCTATCTGGTGTTTTTACCACATAATTCACCTCACTTGATTTCCTTTCAATCTGATACGGTCCACAAAACCTAGCTTTTAAAGGCTCACCTACCACTGGTAACAACACTAAAACTTTATCCCCACTGGCAAAACTACAAACTTTGGATTTCTTGTCCGCTACCCGTTTCATCACATTTTGTGCAACTTTCAAATGTTGTCTAGCTAATTCACCTGCTCTATTTAATCGTTCCCTAAAATTTGACACGTAATCCAATAGTATAATTTCCAATTTCTCACCCTCCAATTTTTCCTTAATCAATTTAAGTGGTCCTCTTACCTCATGACCAAAACTTAGTTCAAAAGGACTAAATTTGGTTGACTCATTAGGTGCATCCCTAATTGCAAAATATACGAATGGAATTCCTTTATCCCAATCCTCTGGATAATCTTGACAATAAGCCCTCAACATTGTCTTTAATGTCTGTTGCCACCTTTTTAACGCTCCCTGCAATTCTGGATGGTACGCAGTTGATTTAAAGTGTTTTATTCCTAAGCTATCCATAACTTCTTTGAATAACTTTGAAGTAAAATTCAATCCTTGATCCGATTGAATTTCTGTGGGTAGTCCATATCTAGTAAAGAATTTAAGTAACTCCTCCACAATCCTTTTAGTTGTAATATTACATACTGGTATGGCCTCTGGAAACCTAGTAGACACATCCATTACAGTCAAAAGATATTGATTCCCACTTTTTGTTTTAGGAAGCGGTCCTACACAATCAATTAGGACCCTTGTAAAAGGTTCCTCAAATGCTGGAATGGGTTTTAAGGGTGCTGGTTTTATCACTGCTTGAGGTTTATAGAACATAGAACATAGAACAATACAGCGCAGTACAGGCCCTTCGGCCCACGATGTTGCACCGAAACAAAAGCCATCTAACCTACACTATGCCATTATCATCCATATGTTTATGTTTTTTAAATGCCCTCAATGTTGGCGAGTTCACTACTGTAGCAGGTAGGGCATTCCACGGCCTCACTACTCTTTGCGTAAAGAACCTACCTCTGACCTCTGTCCTATATCTATTACCCCTCAGTTTAAAGTTATGTCCCCTCGTGCCAGCCATATCCATCCGCGGGAGAAGGCTCTCACTGTCCACCCTATCCAACCCCCTGATCATTTTGTATGCCTCTATTAAGTCTTCTCTTAACCTTCTTCTCTCCAACGAAAACAACCTCAAGTCCATCAGCCTTTCCTCATAAGATTTTCCCTCCATACCAGGCAACATCCTGGTAAATCTCCTCTGCACCCGCTCCAAAGCCTCCACGTCCTTCCTATAATGCGGTGACCAGAACTGTACGCAATACTCCAAATGCGGCCGGACCAGAGTTCTGTACAGCTGCAACATGACCTCCCGACTCCGGAACTCAATCCCTCTACCAATAAAGGCCAACACTCCATAGGCCTTCTTCACAACCCTATCAACCTGGGTGGCAACTTTCAGGGATCTATGTACATGGACACCTAGATCCCTCTGCTCAGCCACACTTTCAAGAACTTTACCATTAGCCAAATATTCCGCATTCCTGTTATTCCTTCCAAAGTGAATCACCTCACACTTCTCTACATTAAACTCCATTTGCCACCTCTCAGCCCAGCTCTGCAGCTTATCTATATCCCTCTGTAACCTGCTACATCCTTCCACACTATCGACAACACCACCGACTTTAGTATCGTCTGCAAATTTACTCACCCACCCTTCTGCGCCTTCCTCTAGGTCATTGATAAAAATGACAAACAGCAACGGCCCCAGAACAGATCCTTGTGGTACTCCACTTGTGACTGTACTCCATTCTGAACATTTCCCATCAACCAGCACCCTCTGTCTTCTTTCAGCTAGCCAATTTCTGATCCACATCTCTAAATCACCCTCAATCCCCAGCCTCCGTATTTTTTGCAATAGCCTACCGTGGGGAACCTTATCAAACGCTTTGCTGAAATCCATATACACCACATCAACTGCTCTACCCTCGTCTACCTGTTCAGTCACCTTCTCAAAGAACTCAATAAGGTTTGTGAGGCATGACCTACCCTTCACAAAGCCATGCTGACTATCCCTGATCATATTATTCCTATCTAGATGATTATAAATCTTGTCTCTTATAATCCCCTCCAAGACTTTACCCACTACAGACGTGAGGCTCACCGGTCTATAGTTGCCGGGGTTGTCTCTGCTCCCCTTTTTGAACAAAGGGACCACATTTGCTGTCCTCCAGTCCTCTGGCACTATTCCTGTAGCAAATCACCCCTATCACTTGACATGCGTGACATGATTGACAAAATTTAACTACATCTTTATGTAGTCCAGGCCAATAAAAATGTTTCTGGATTTTAGCTTGAGTTTTCCTTATTCCCAAATGGCCTCCCACTGGTACCTCATGTGCAACTCACAACACCTCCTTTCTATACCCTACCGGCAATACTACTTGATGAACTTCTGCCCACTTTTCATCCGCCTGCATATGTACAGGTCTCCATTTTCTCATCAAGACATCATTTTTACAGTAATAACACTCTGGTATACTCTCAGATTCCTCTTCCGTATATGCTTTCTGATATATACGTTTTATTTCTACATCTTTCTGTTGTAATTCCGCCAATTTTCCTGAACTAAAAATATCCACCTCATCCTCCAACTGTTCTTGTTCTTTTTCAACCATCTGATCAAAAATTGTTTCTGATAATTGCACTTCAACTTCATCTTCACTCTTTGATTTCTCCTCTTGTCTTAACCTGTGACTTTGCGACCTTGTTACTTCACAATCCAGAAAATCACAGGATATTCGTCCTTCAACACTTCAGTTGTCTGATTTTCCACTGTCTTATCAACCACAGTAGGCATCACTCCCACCTGCGATCCAGCTATATCATTACCCAAGATAAACTGTATTCCTGGACAAGATAGTTTATCTATTACTCCTACTATCACTTCACCACTCTTCACTGGATTTTCCAACTTTACCTTATATAATGGAACGCTACTCCTCTCACCCTGAATTCCACATATCACCACCTTTTCTGGCAACATTCTTCCCAAACTACATAGTTCCTCATCTCTTATCATTAAAGGTTGACTAGCCCCTGTATCTCTTAAAATTGTGACTTCTTTACCTGCTCCTCCTGATACACATGAGTAAACTTTACCCACACAAGTAAATTCTTTAAAGACCTTCTTAACAATTACTTCTTGAACAGGCTGTACAATCGTTTGCACCTCCTTCTCTTCCCTTGGGCTTTCCTTTACCACTTTAACAAACCCCACTGTCTTATCCTGTTTTACCACATCAGCCTTCCCAGTGTTTTTCTTCAACCACCAACACTGACTTTACATGGCCTAGTTTATTTCAGTGAAAACATCTGAAACTTTTCATTTCTTTTCCACCCTCCTGGATTTCTTTTTTAATCTGAGGTACACTCTCTTTATTGTCTCCCATCAGATCACCTTTACCTTTACCACTTGAGTATTTCTCATGTCCCCAGTTTCTATCCCTCACAGGCTGAAACTGATGTCGGAAACCAAGCTTTGATTTATGAATTAATTCATAATCATCTGCCATTTCTGCTGCTAATCTCGCAGTTTTAACCCTCTGTTCTTCCACATGAGTTCTCACTACATCAGGAATTTAAATTTTAAACTCCTCCAAAAGTATAATTTCTCTGAGAGCTTCATACGTTTTGTCTATTTTCAAAGCCCTTATCCACCTATCAAAATTACTCGATTTGAGCCTTTCAAACTCCATGTATGTTTGACCAAATTCTTTCCTTAAATTTCTAAACCTTTGTCCGTAGGCTTCAGGCACTAGCTCATATGCACTTAAGATGGATTTCTTCACCTCCTCATACGTTCCAGATACCTCCTCCGGTAGTGATGCAAACACTTCACTAGCTCTACCTACCAGCTTTGTTTGAATCAGTAACACCCACATGTCCTGTGGCCATTTCATTTGTTTAGCTACCTTCTCAAATGAAATGAAAAAGGCTTCCACTTCCTTCTCGTCAAACCTTGGCAATGCTTGGACATATTTAAATAGATTCCCACCAAGCCTTCGACTATGACGGTCTTTCTCACTATCCTCATCACTTTCATCCAACTGTACGTTTCCCTTTACGTCTGCCAATTTTAACTGATTGTCATGTTTCATGGCCATTTTCTGAAGTTCAAACTCTCTCTCTTTATCTTTTTCCCTGATCTGTATCTCCCTTTCTTTTTCTTTTTGTTCTGCTACGGCTATTCTTTCTTTTCTCCTTTCTTCTCTCTCCTTTTCTTTTTCTTCTCTCTCTCTCTTTCTCTTTTTTTCCCACTCTCTCTCTCTCTTTCTCCTCTCTCTCACTCTCGTATTCCAGCCGCTTTAATTCTTTCTGATGTTCCATTTGTTTAATTTGCAACTGAATTTTTGCCATTTCCAATGAGTCAAACTCTATCTCAGGAAACTTTAAATGCTTAACCACCGCCTTAATTACCTCATCTTTTCACATTTTGTCAGGTAATGTTAACTGCAATATTCTTGCCAAATCTAACAGTCTGCTTTTCGTTTCTGTCCGTGAAGTACTACATGTGGTATTCTCCACCCCCAAAAACTTCTGAGCCTCTGAAAGAGCCATTGTTCACAACACTCTCCCCACTTCAACTAAAATACCACACCGGAAAAGCAACAATCCTTCACTGTCTTTAAGTTCACAAAAGCCAATCCAATAGATAGACTTTTATCCCGGACAAACCCCCAATTGTTATGGGCGAGGCGTTTTCAGAATCCCAAAATGTATCATGGAGTTCAACCAACTTCTCCCTTTCATGTATTTGTTGCTTTTCCTAGCACACGGCTTGTTCCCTAGGTGTGGGATTACAATTATGGACACGTGGGTTTTTAAACACAAAACACTGTTTATTCCATGAACTCAACTTAGCATCTTAAATAAACATTGGATCTCTTAACACCCCTTACTTCAAAGATAACTCAGAAAATATTGCAACAGTAAATAACTCCTTAAAATGTTCCTTCAAACTTCCAAGAGACTTAACACCTTTAAACAGTATCACATCAGGTTAAAGGATATATATATTTTCTGTAGAATGGCAGAGACTGTCGCAAACTGGCTTTCTACTTTTAAACTGCTCTCAGCAAAACCAGCCAGGCACTTTTTAGCTGCTCTCAGCAAAACCAAACTGCAAACTTGCAGCTCTCTGGAAACACAGACACTGCTTTTAAACTGAAACTAAAAACCTGCAAAATGGCTGACCTGAGCTGAGCTCCACCCACTCTATGACATCACTGTTTTCTTAAAGATGCATTGCTTAAACATCTAGTTCTCAAAGGCACTCTCGCATGACAGAGGGGTTTAGGGAGGGATTTCTAGGGGGGTTCAGAGAAGGGTTTCTAGAGGGGTTTAGAGAGGGGTTTAGAGAGGGGCTTATAGGGGGGGTACAGAGAGGGGTTTAGCGAGGGGTCTAGCAAGGGGTTTAGCGAGGGGTTCAGAGAGGGGTTCAGAGAGGGGTTTAGAGAGGGATTTCTAGAAGTGTTTAGAGAGGGGTTTAGAGAGGGGTTTAGAGAGGGGATTCTAGAGGGGTTTAGAGAGGGGTTTAGAGAGGGGTTTAGAGAGGGGATTCTAGAGGGTTTTTTTTTGTAAGGGCCACGAAGAATCCAGCACGTGTTTTAAGGATACAAAGTAATAACATTGATTTATTATAACATATATACATAACAGTAGCAGTAACTTCCCTTGCTGCACACTCCTTCCTGCTGGTTCCTGAACTGGCCAGCTTTATTTATACTGGGAGTTTACTAATGGTGGCGGAGAGGATGCTAGATGGGGACTCTTCTTCCGAGGTAGTATTGGCTGAAGTTAGAAACAGGAAAGGAGAGGTCACCCTGTTGGGAGTTTTTTATAGGCCTCCTAATAGTTCTAGGGATGTAGAGGAAAGGATGGCGAAGATGATTCTGGATATGAGCGAAAGTAACAGGGTAGTTATTATGGGAGACTTTAACTTTCCAAATATTGACTGGAAAATATAGAGTTCGAGTACAATAGATGGGTCGTTTTTTGTACAGTGTGTGCAGGAGGGTTTCCTGAAACAATATGTTGACAGGCCAACAAGAGGCGAGGCCACGTTGGATTTGGTTTTGGGTAATGAACCAGGCCAGGTGTTGGATTTGGAGGTAGGAGAGCACTTTGGGGACAGTGACCACAATTCGGTGACGTTTACGTTAATGATGGAAAGGGATAAGTATACACCGCAGGGCAAGAGTTATAGCTGGGGGAAGGGCAATTATGATGCCATTAGACGTGACTTGGGGGGGATAAGGTGGAGAAGTAGGCTGCAAGTGTTGGGCACACTGGATAAGTGGGGCTTGTTCAAGGATCAGCTACTGCGTGTTCTTGATAAGTATGTACCGGTCAGACAGGGAGGAAGGCGTCGAGCGAGGGAACCGTGGTTTACCAAGGAAGTGGAATCTCTTGTTAAGAGGAAGAAGAAGGCCTATGTGAAGATGAAGTGTGAAGTTTCGGTTGGGGCGATGGATAGTTACAAGGTAGCGAGGAAGGATCTAAAGAGAGAGCTAAGACGAGCAAGGAGGGGACATGAGAAGTATTTGGCAGGAAGGATCAAGGAAAACCCAAAAGCTTTCTATAGGTATGTCAGGAATAAGTGAATGACTAGGGAAAGAGTAGGACCAGTCAAGGACAGGGATGGGAAATTGTGTGTGGAGTCTGAAGAGATAGGCGAGATACTAAATGAATATTTTTCGTCAGTATTCACTCAGGAAAAAGATAATGTTGTGGAGGAGAATGCTGAGCCCCAGGCTAATAGAATAGATGGCATTGAGGTACGTAGGGAAGAGGTGTTGGCAATTCTGGACAGGCTGAAAATAGATAAGTCCCCGGGACCTGATGGGATTTATCCTAGGATTCTATGGGAGGCCAGGGAAGAGATTGCTGGACCTTTGGCTTTGATTTTTATGTCATCATTGGCTACAGGAATAGTGCCAGAGGACTGGAGGACAGCAAATGTGGTCCCTTTGTTCAAAAAGGGGAGCAGAGACAACCCCGGCAACTATAGACCGGTGAGCCTCACGTCTGTAGTGGGTAAAGTCTTGGAGGGGATTATAAGGGACAAGATTTATAATCATCTAGATAGGAATAATATGATCAGGGATAGTCAGCATGGCTTTGTGAAGGGTAGGTCATGCCTCACAAACCTTATTGAGTTCTTTGAGAAGGTGACTGAACAGGTAGACGAGGGTAGAGCAGTTGATGTGGTGTATATGGATTTCAGCAAAGCATTTGATAAGGTTCCCCACGGTAGGCTATTGCAAAAAATACGGAGGCTGGGGATTGAGGGTGATTTAGAGATGTGGATCAGAAATTGGCTAGCTGAAAGAAGACAGAGGGTGGTGGTTGATGGGAAATGTTCAGAATGGAGTACAGTCACAAGTGGAGTACCACAAGGATCTGTTCTGGGGCCGTTGCTGTTTGTCATTTTTATCAATGACCTAGAGGAAGGCGCAGAAGGGTGGGTGAGTAAATTTGCAGATGATACTAAAGTCGGTGGTGTTGTCGATAGTGTGGAAGGATGTAGCAGGTTACAGAGGGATATAGATAAGCTGCAGAGCTGGGCTGAGAGGTGGCAAATGGAGTTTAATGTAGAGAAGTGTGAGGTGATTCACTTTGGAAGGAATAACAGGAATGCGGAATATTTGGCTAATGGTAAAGTTCTTGAAAGTGTGGCTGAGCAGAGGGATCTAGGTGTCCATGTACATAGATCCCTGAAAGTTGCCACCCAGGTTGATAGGGTTGTGAAGAAGGCCTATGGAGTGTTGGCCTTTATTGGTAGAGGGATTGAGTTCCGGAGTCGGGAGGTCATGTTGCAGCTGTACAGAACTCTGGTCCGGCCGCATTTGGAGTATTGCGTACAGTTCTGGTCACCGCATTATAGGAAGGACGTGGAGGCTTTGGAGCGGGTGCAGAGGTGATTTACCAGGATGTTGCCTGGTATGGAGGGAAAATCTTATGAGGAAAGGCTGACGGACTTGAGGTTGTTTTCGTTGGAGAGAAGAAGGTTAAGAGGAGACTTAATAGAGGCATACAAAATGATCAGGGGGTTGGATAGGGTGGACAGTGAGAGCCTTCTCCCGCGGATGGATATGGCTGGCACGAGGGGACATAACTTTAAACTGAGGGGTAATAGATATAGGACAGAGGTCAGAGGTAGGTTCTTTACGCAAAGAGTAGTGAGGCCGTGGAATGCCCTACCTGCTACAGTAGTGAACTCGCCAACATTGAGGGCATTTAAAAGTTTATTGGATAAACATATGGATGATAATGGCATAGTGTAGGTTAGATGGCTTTTGTTTCGGTGCAACATCGTGGGCCGAAGGGCCTGTACTGCGCTGTATTGTTCTATGTTCTATGTTCTCCGCCCCCCTCATTGGGGAAGCTCATACTCCCACAGGATTGTGGGATTGTCATTAGTCCCCAGCCAATGGTAAGGAGGCAGGTTATAACAGGTTTAGAGAGGGGTTTAGAGAGGGGATTCTAGAGGGGTTAGAGAGGGGTTGAGAGAGGGGTTGAGAGAGGGGTTTAGAGAGGGGTTTAGAGAGGGGTTGAGAGAGGGAATATTTGGGTCAAGGTGACAATGGCTCGACAACGAATGTAAAAGAAAGAGGCCGGAGTCAATGACGTGGGCAGATATAGGGGGGGAGCTGGAGGGGGCACAGAGATAGGGAGGGAGCAGGAGGGAGTCGCAGAGATAGGGAGGGAGCTGGAGGGGGCACAGAGATAGGGAGGGAGCTGGAGGGAGCACAGAGATAGGGAGGGAGCAGGAGAGAGTCGCAGAGATAGGGAGGGAGCAGGAGGGAGTCACAGAGATAGGGAGGGAGCTGGAGGGGGCACAGAGATAGGGAGGGAGCTGGAGGGGGGCACAGAGATAGGGAGGGAGCTGGAGGGGGTACAGAGATAGGGAGGGAGCAGGAGGGGGCACAGAGATAGGGAGGGAGCAGGAGGGGGTACAGAGATAGGGAGGGAGCTGGAGGGAGTCGCAGAGATAGGGAGGGAGCAGGAGGGGGCACAGAGATAGGGAGGGAGCTGGAGGGAGTCGCAGAGATAGGGAGGGAGCAGGAGGGGGGCACAGAGATAGGGAGGGGGTTGGAGGAGGTTATAGAGATGGGGAGGGGGCTTGAGGAGGTTACAGAGATGGGGAGGGGGCTGGAAGAGGTTACAGAGATGGGGAGGGAGGCTGGTGGAGGTTACAGAGATGGGTAGGGGGCTGGAGGAGGTTACAGAGATGGGGAGGGGGCTGGAGGAGGTTACAGAGATGCGGAGGGGGTGGAGTAGGTTACAGAGATGGGGAGGGGGTGGAGGAAATAACAGAGATGGGGAGGGTGCTGGAGGAGGTTACAGAGATGGGGAGGGGGTGGAGGAGGTTACAGAGATGGGGAGGGGGTGGAGGAGGTTACAGAGATGGGGAGGGGGTGGAGGAGGTTACAGAGATAGGGAGGGGTGGAGGAGGTTTCCAAGATGGGGAGGGGTGGAGTAGGTTACAGAGATGGGGAGGGGTGGAGGTTACAGAGATGGGGAGGGGCTGGATGTTACAGAGATGGGGAGGGAGTGGAGGTTACAGAGATGGGAGGTGGCTGGAGGAGGTTACAGAGATGGGGAGGTGGCTAGGCGGCAAGGTGGAGGTTACTGAGATGGGGTGGGGGCTGGAGGAGGTTACAGCGATGGGGAGGGGGCTGGAGAAGGTTACAGAGATAGGGAGGAGCTAGAGGTTTCAGAGATGGGGAGGGGGTGGAGGAGGTTACAGAGATGGGGAGGGAGCTGGAGGAGGTTACAGAGATGGGGAGGGGGCTGGAGGAGGTTACAGAGATGGGGAAGGGGCTGGAGGAGGTTACAGAGATGGGCAGGGGGCTGGAGGAGGTTACAGAGATGGGGCGGGGGTGGAGGAGGTTACAGAGATGGGGAGAGGGGTGGAGGAGGTTACAGAGATGGGGAGGGGGCTGGAGGAGGTTACAGAGATGGGAGGGGGCTGGAGGAGAATATAGAGATCGGGAGGGAGGCTGGTGGAGGTTACAGAGATGGGGAGGGTTGGAGGTTACAGAGATGGGGAGGGGGTGGAGGTTACAGAGATGGGGAGGGGCTGGAGGTTACAGAGATGGGGAGGGGGCTGGGAGGAGGTGACAGAGATGGTGAGGGGCTGGAGGTTACAGAGATGGGGAGGCGGCTGGGAGGAGGTTACATAGATGGGGAGGGGGTGGAGGTTACAGAGATGGGGAGGGGGTGGAGGTTACAGAGATGGGGAGGGCTGGAGGTTACAGAGATGGGGAGGGGGCTGGGAGGAGGTTACAGAGATGGGGAGGGGCTGGAGGTTACAGAGATAGGGGGTCTGGAGGTTACAGAGATAGGGAGGGTGAGGTACCCTCAATAATGATGCTTAGAGATTATACTGTAAAGAAGGCTTTATTAGGCTAATAACTGTGCTACAGATTTGGAAGAGAGCTGACTGCTACACAGACCATGAGGCAGGCCTTTATGTATGGCTCCCAGATGGGCGGAGCCAGAGGCGGAGTCCCCAGGGTTCCAAGCCTGGTCTTAAAGGGGACATCACCTTACATGATGATAAGGCAGTAACCGTTCATCACATTCACCCCCTGTTTAAAAAGGAGTCCGGCGGGGGTGAAGTGCCATCATAGGTCCATCCGTCTCGGTGGCCGGATCGTCCTCCTCGACCTCCTCAGTTCGGGCGGTGGTGCGGCGGGCATGGACGTCCCGGTTGAGGGCACATCCGGGAGCACAGCGGTCGGAGCTTCGGTCCGGGTCGGGGCAGAGGAACTAGGCAGGGCCTGGGGTAGCGGAGCCGGCGCCGGCAGGGTGTGTAAAGGGGGGGTGCAAGGGGGGGCACACGGTAGGAGCTCACCAACGGGTGGTAGGGCCGGAAGAGGGTGTGTTGTAGGGGGCGACGGGTCCTGCAGTGGAGCGGCGCGGGAAGGGGCGTCTGTGGTGGAGGATCCAGCGGGCGCCAGATCCCGGAGGGAAACCGTATCTTGCCTGCCGTCGGAGTACTACACGTAGGCGTAACTGGGGTTGGCGTGGAGCAGTCGGACCTTTTCAACTAGGGGGTCCGTTTTATGGCTCCTCGCGTGCCTCCGGAGAAGAACAGGTCCCGGAGCTGTCAGCCAAGGTGGAAGCGAGACCCCGGGGGTAGACTTCCTGGGGAAGAGAAACAATCGCTCATGAGGGGTCTCATTTGTGGCCGTGCAGAGGAGTGACCTAATGGACTGTAGGGCATCGGGTAGGACCTCCTGTCAGCGGGTGGTTGGGAGATTTCTCGACCGCAGGGCCAGAAGGACAACTTCCACACGGTCGCGTTCTCCCTCACCACCTGCCCGTTTCCCCGTGGGTTATAGCTGGTCGGTCTGCTCGAGGCGATGCCTTTGCTGAGCAGATACTGACGCAGTTCATCGCTCATGAACGATGTACCCCGGTCGCTGTGGATATAAGCAGGGAAACCGAACAGGGTGAAGATGCTGTGCAGTGCCTTAATCACCGTGGCTGAGGTCATGTCGGTGCAGGGAATGGCGAATGGGAAACGGGAGAACTCATCGATCACGGTGAGGAAATAGGCATAACGGTTGGTGGACGGGAGGGGCCCCTTGAAGTCCACGCTCAGTCGCTCAAAGGGGCCCGAGCCGAACCTTGTCTGGCCGATAGAAGTGCGGTTTGCACTCCGCACAGACCTGGAAGGCCCTGACCATGGCCTTGACCTCCTTGGTTGAGTAAGGTAGGTTGTGGGACTTGATGAAATGGACGAGCCGGGTAACCCCCGGGTGGCAGAGGTCATTGTGGATGGCTTGCAGGCGGTCCTCCTGCGCGTTGGCGCATGTGCCGCGGGACAGGGCATCTGGGGCTCGTTGAGCTCCCCTGGACGATACTTGATATCGTACATGTAGGTGGAGAGTTCGATCCTCCACCTCAAAATGTTATCGTTTTTTTATTTTGCCCCGTTGCGTGTTATCGAACATATAGGCGACCGACCGTTGGTCGGTGACGAGGGTAAACCTCCTACCGGCGAGGTAGTGTCTCCAGCGCCGCACAGCCTCCACAATGGCTTGTGCCTCCTTTTCGACTGCAGAGTGTCGAATCTCGGAGGCGGTGAGGGTTCGGGAGAAGAACGCTACTGGTCTGCCTCCTTGATTGAGGGTAGCAGCCAGGGCGATGTCTGATGCATCGCTCTCTACCTGGAAAGGGATGGTTTCGTCCACCGCGTGCATGGCGGCCTTGATGATGTCGGCCTTGATGCGGTTGAAGGCCAATTGGGCCTCAGCCGAGAGGGGAAAAGTGGTGGTCTTTAGGAGTGGGCGGGCTTTGTCCGCATACTTGGGGACCCACTGGGCGTAATAGGAGAAAAGCCCCAAGCACCGTTTGAGGGCCTTAAGGCTGCGGGGGAGAAGGAGTTCCTTAAGGGGGCGCATGCGGTCGGGGTCGGGACCTAGGACCCCGTCTTCCACGACATAGCCGAGGATGGCCAGCCGGGTGGTGTGGAAAACGCATTTGCCCTCGTTATAGGTCAGGTTAAGGGCTCGGACGGTCTGGAGGAACTTTTTGAGGTTAGCGTCATGGTCCTGCTGATCATGGCTGCAGATGGTGACATTATCCAAGTACGGGTACAAAGATGTAGCCCGCAAACCGTACTGGGTCCACCATTTGGTCCATCGCCCTTTGAAAGACGGAGACCCCATTTGTGACACCAAAGGGGACCCTGAGGAAGTGGAAGAGCCGGCCGGCTGCTTCGAAGGCAGTATAGGGGCGGTCTTTTGGTCGGATGGGGAGCTGGTGGTAGGCAGATTTGAGGTCGACCGTGGAAAAGACTCGGTATTGGGCGATCCGATTTACCATTTCCGCGATGCGAGGATGGGGGTACGCATCAAGCTGCGTGAATCGGTTTATGGTCTGGCTATAATCCACGACCATCCGTTTCTTCTCCCCGGACCGGACTTCTCCAAGGGCTGTTGCTAGCCTCGATGACCCCCTCTCCCAGAAAACGCTGGACCTCTGACTTGATATAAGCCATATCTTGGGCACTGTAGCGCCGGCTCCTGGTGGCGACGGGCTTACAGTCGGGAGTGAGGTTAGCGAATAGTGAGGGGGGTGCGACTTTCAGTGTCGCAAGGCAGCACACCGTGAGGGGGGGCAAGGGTCCGCCGAACTTCAGTGTCAGGCTTCGGTGGCTGCACTGGAAATCCAGTCCGAGCAGCAGGGGGGCACAGAGGTGAGGGAGGATATACAGTTTGAAACGGGTGTATTTGGCACCCTGGATCGAGAGATCCGCAATACAGTACCCCGTGATTTGTACCGAGTGGGACCCAGATGCGAGGGCTATGGTTTGGGATGTGGGCTGGGTGCGTAGGGAGCAGCGCCTTACCGTTTCAGGGTGGATAAAGCTCTCCGTGCTCCCGGAGTCGAAGAGGCATGCAGTGTCGTGCCCGTTGACCTGGACCTGCATCATGGAGTCCTGCAGGTGTTTTGGCCGAGTTTGATCGAGGGTGATCGCACCCAGTCGCGGGTACTCGGAGTCGTAAAATGGCCGCCGCCGTTGGTCGCACGTGTCGGGTCGAGAAGATGGCCACCGACCAGGTGGCCGCTCCCATGATTCGCACGGGGCTGATGACGCGTCAGAAGAGGACGTGTCGGGTCAGTGCGCAGCAGCATTGCGAGGCCTTCGGGCCTGAGAGCCTGATTTTCGGGCCGGCTGTTCTTTGTTTTTCTGGCCCCTGGGTCTGACCAGGCAGACCCTCGCAAAGTGCCCTTTCTTCCCGCAGTCGCTGCAGATCGCGGAGCGGGCTGGGCAGCGTGGGCGTGGGTGCTGGCCCTGCCCGCAGAAGTAGCAAGGTGTGCCCCCATGGTGAGCGGGTCGCCGCATGGTGCAGGCCTGCAATACGGGCGAGTCTGAGGAAGTCCGGGGGGGCTGGCAGAGTCCGCGGGGTACGTACCAAAGTTATGTCGGGCCACCTCCAGCGAGGAGGCGAGCGTTAGCGTCTCCTGGAGGTCTTTTGCCCCGTTTTCGAGCAGTCGCTGCAGGATGTAGGTCGAGCGGATGCCGCACACGAAAGAATCTCTGATGTGCAGGTTCATATGGACTTCCCCTGTCACATCCTGATGGTCACAGTCCCTGGCCAGCGCGGTGAGTTTCTCAACAAACTCGTCGAGCGATTCCCCCGAGCGCTGCCGGCAGGTAGAGAGCAGATGCCGGGCGTGCACCTCGTTGACGGGTTTGACAAACCGCTTGCGGAGCAACTCAATCGCTTCCTCATAAGTCGTCGCCTTTTCGAGCGTGGCGGAGATTCTGTGACTCACCCGGGCGTGGAGTAGACGCAGCTTGCGTGGCCCCAGGATGGGAGTCTCTGCGGAGTCCAGGTAGGCCTCGAAGCACCGCAGCCAGTATTTAAAAATTTCCTTTGCCTCCGGCGTTCGTGCTTCCAGATTGAGCTTCTCTGGTTTTAGGCCTGCGTCCATCCTGAATCTAGTTTAGCCTAATAAATTGAGGTACCCTCAATAATGATGCTTAGAGATTAAACTGTAAAGAAGGCTTTATTAGGCTAATAGCTATGCTACAGATTTGGACGAGAGCTGACTGCCATACAGACCATGAGGCAGCCCTTTATGTATGGCTCCCAGATGGGCGGAGCCAGAGGCGGAGTCCCCAGGGTTCCAAGCCTGGTCTTAAAGGGGACATCAACTTACATGATGATAAGGCAGTAACTGTTCATCACAGAGGGGCTGGCGGTTACAGAGATAGGGAGGGGACTGGGAGGAGTTTACAGAGATGGGGAGGAGGTGGAGGAGGTTACAGAGACGGGGAGGGGGTGGAGGAGGTTACAGAGATGGGGAGGGGGCTGGAGGTTACAGAGATGGGGAGGGGTGGAGGAGAATATAGAGATAGGGAGGGAGGCTGGAGGATGTTATCGAGATAGGGAGGGGACTGGAGAAGGTTACAGAGATAGGGAATGGGCTAGAGGTTACAGAGATGGGGAGGGGGTGGAGGAAGTTACAGAGTTGTGGAGGGGGTGGGGGAGGTTACAGAGATGGGGAGGGGGCTGGAGGAGGTTGCAGAGATGCGGAGGGGGTGGAGAAAGTTACAGAGATGGGGAGGGGGTGGCGTAGCTTACAGAGATGGGTAGGGGGCTGGAGGAGGTTACAGAGATGGGGAGGGTGCTGGAGGATGTTACAGTGATGGGGAGGGGGTTGAGGAGATTACAGAGATGGGGAGGGGGTGGAGGAGGTTACAGAGATGGGGAGGGTGTGAGAGAGGTTACAGAGATGGGGAGGGTGCTGGAGGAGGTTACAGAGATGGGGAGGGGGTGGAGGAGGTTACAGAGATGGGGAGGGGGTGGAGGTGGTTTACGAGATGGGGAGGGGGTGGAGGAGGTTACAGAGATGGAGAGGGGGTGGACGTTACAGAGATGGGGAGGGGCTGGAGGTTACAGAGATGGGGAGGGGGTGGAGGAGGTTACAGAGATGCGGAGGGGGCTGGAGGTTACAGAGATGGGGAGGGGGCTGGAGGAGGTTACAGAGATGGGGAGGGATCTGGAGGAGGTTACAGAGATGGGGAGGGAGTGGAGGTTACAGAGATGGGGAGGGGCTGGAGGTTACAGAGATGGGGAGGGGGTGGAGGAGGTTACAGAGATGGGGAGGGGGCTGGAGGTTACAGAGATGGGGAGGGGTGGAGGAGAATATAGAGATAGGGAGAGAGGCTGGAGGATGTTATCGAGATAGGGAGGGGACTGGAGAAGGTTACAGAGATAGGGAATGGGCTAGAGGTTACAGAGATGGGGAGGGGGTGGAGGAAGTTACAGAGTTGTGGAGGGGGTGGGGGAGCTTACAGAGATGGGGAGGGGGCTGGAGGAGGTTGCAGAGATGCGGAGTGGGTGGAGAAGGTTACAGAGATGGGGAGGGGGTGGCGTAGCTTACAGAGATGGGTAGGGGGCTGGAGGAGGTTACAGAGATGGGGAGGGTGCTGGAGGATGTTACAGTGATGGGGAGGGGGTTGAGGAGATTACAGAGATGGGGAGGGGGTGGAGGAGGTTACAGAGATGGGGAGGGGGTGGAAGAGGTTACAGAGATGGGGAGGGTGCTGGAGGAGGTTACAGAGATGGGGAGGGGGTGGAGGTGGTTTACGAGATGGGGAGGGGTGGAGGAGGTTACAGAGATGGAGAGGGGGTGGAGGTTACAGAGATGGGGAGGGGCTGGAGGTTACAGAGATGGGGAGGGGGTGGAGGAGGTTACAGAGATGCGGAGGGGGCTGGAGGTTAAAGAGATGGGGAGGGGGCTGGAGGAGGTTACAGAGATGGGGAGGGGTCTGGCGGAGGTTACAGAGATGGGGAGGGAGTGGAGGTTACAGAGATGGGGAGGGGCTGGAGGTTACAGAGATGGGGAGGGGGTGGAGGTGGTTACAGAGATGGGGAGGGGGCTGGAGGTTACAGAGATGGGGAGGGGGCTGGAGGAGGTTACAGAGATGGGGAGTGGTCTAAAGGAGATTACAGAGATGGGAAGGGGGCTGGAGGTTACAGAGATGGGGAGGGGGTGGAGGAGGTTACAGAGATGGGGAGGGGTCTGGAGGAGGTGACAGAGATGGGGAGGGGGCTGGAGGTTACAGAGATGCGGAGGGGGTGGAGGAGGTTACAGAGATGGGGAGGGGGTGGAGGAGGTTACAGAGATGGGGAGGGGGTGGAGGAAGTTACAGAGATGGGGAGGGGGTGGAGGAGGTTACAGAGATGGTGAGGGGGCTGGAGGAGGTTACAGAGATGGGGAGGGGTCTGGAGGAGGTTACAGAGATGGGGAGGGGGCTGGAGGTTACAGAGATGGGGAGGGGGTGGAGGAGGTTACAGAGATGGGGAGGGGGTGGAGGAGGTTACAGAGATGGGGAAAGGGTGGAGGAAGTTACAGAGATGGGGAGGGGGTGGAGGAGGTTACAGAGATGGGGAGGGGGTGGAGGAGGTTACAGAGATGGGGAGGGGGCTGGAGGAGGTTACAGAGATGGGGAGGGGGTGGAGGAAGTTACAGAGATGGGGAGGGGGTGGAGGAGGATACAGAGATGGGGAGGGGGTGGAGGAGGATACAGAGATGGGGAGGGAGTGGAGGAGGTTACATAGATGGGGAGGGGGCTGGAGGAGGTTACAGAGATAGGGAGGGGGCTGGAGGAGGTTACAGAGATGGGGAGGGGGTGGAATAAGTTACAGAGATGTGGAGGGGGTGGGGGAGGTTACAGAGATGGGGAGGGGGTGGAGGAGGTTACTGAGATAGGGAGGGGGCTGGAGGTTACAGAGATGGGGAGGGGTGGAGGAGAATATAGAGATAGGGAGGGAGGCTGGAGGATGATATCGAGATAGGGAGGGGACTGGAGAAGGTTACAGAGATAGGGAGGGGGCTAGAGGTTACAGAGATGGGGAGGGGGTGGAGGAAGTTACAGAGATGTGGAGGGGGTGGGGGAGGTTACAGAGATGGGGAGGGGGTGGAGGAGGTTACTGAGATAGGGAGGGGGCTGGAGGTTACAGAGATGGGGAGGGGTGGAGGAGAATATAGAGATAGGGAGGGAGGCTGGAGGATGATATCGAGATAGGGAGGGGACTGGAGAAGGTTACAGAGATAGGGAGGGGGCTAGAGGTTACAGAGATGGGGAGGGGGTGGAGGAAGTTACAGAGATGTGGAGGGGGTGGGGGAGGTTACAGAGATGGGGAGGGGGTGGAGTAGCTTCCAGAGATGGAGAGGGGGCTGGAGGAGGTTACAGAGATGGGGAGGGTGCTGGAGGAGGTTACAGTAATGGGGAGGGGGTGGAGGAGGTTACAGAGATGGGGAGGGGGTGGAGGAGGTTACAGAGATGGGGAGGGGGTGGAAGAGTTTACAGAGATGGGGAGGGTGCTGGAGGAGGTTACAGAGATGGGGAGGGGGTGGAGGAGGTTTCCGAGATGGGGATGCGGTGGAGGAGGTTACAGAGATGGGGAGGGGCTGGAGGTTACAGAGAAACGGAGGGGACTGGGAGGAGTTTACAGAGATGGGGAGGAGGTGGAGGAAGTTACAGAGATGTGGAGGGGGTGGGGGAGGTTACAGAGATGGGGAAGGGGCTGGAGGAGTTACAGAGATGCGGAGGGGGTGGAGTAGCTTACAGAGATGGGGAGGGGGCTGGAGGAGGTTACAGAGATGGGGAGGGTGCTGGAGGAGATTACAGTGATGGGGAGGGCGTGGAGGAGGTTACAGAGATGGGGAGGAGTTGGAGGAGGTTACAGAGATGGGGAGGGTGTGGAAGAGTTTACAGAGATGGGGATGGGCAGGAGTTTACAGAGATGGGGAGGGGTCTGGAGGAGGTTACAGAGATGGGGAGGGGGTGGATGAGGTTTCCGAGATGGGGAGGGTGTGGAGGTTACAGAGATGGGGAGGGGGCTGGAGGAGGTTACAGAGATGGGGAGGGGTCTGGAGGAGGTTACAGAAATGGGGAGGGGGTGGAGATTACAGATATGGGGAGGGGGTGGAGGAGGTTACAGAGATGGGGAGGGGGCTGGAGGTTACAGAGATGGGGAGGGGACTGGAGGAAGTTACAGAGATGGGGAGGGGTCTGGAGGAGATTTCAGAGATGGGGAGGGGGCTGGAGGTTACAGAGATGGGGAGGGGGTGGAGGAAGAAGGTACAGAGATAGGGAGGGGGTGGAGGAGGTTACAGAGATGGGCAGGGGGCTGGAGGAGGTTACAGAGATGGGGAGGGGCTGGAGGTTACAGAGATGGGGAGGGGGTGGAGGAGGTTACAGAGATGGGAGGGGGCTGGAGGAGGTTACGGAGATGGGGAGGGGGTGGAGGAATTTACAGAGATGTGGAGGGGGTGGGGGATGTTACCGAGATGGGGAGGGGGCTGGAGGAGGTTACAGAGATGCGGATGGAGTGGAGTAGGTTACAGAGATGGGGAGGGGGTGGAGTAGCTTACAGAGATGGGGAGGGGGCTGGAGGAGGTTACAGAGATGGGGAGGGGGCTGGAGGAGGTTACAGAGATGGGGAGGGGGTGGAGGAGGTTACAGTAATGGGGAGGGGGTGGAGGAGGTTACAGAGATGGGGAGGGGGTGGAGGAGGTTACAGAGATGGGGAGGGGGTGGAAGAGTTTACAGAGATGGGGAGGGTGCTGGAGGAGGTTACAGAGATGGGGAGGGGGTGGAGGAGGTTTCCGAGATGGGGATGCGGTGGAGGAGGTTACAGAGGTGGGGAGGGGCTGGAGGTTACAGAGAAACGGAGGGGACTGGGAGGAGTTTACAGAGATGGGGAGGAGGTGGAGGAAGTTACAGAGATGTGGAGGGGGTGGGGGAGGTTACAGAGATGGGGAAGGGGCTGGAGGAGTTACAGAGATGCGGAGGGGGTGGAGTAGCTTACAGAGATGGGGAGGGGGCTGGAGGAGGTTACAGAGATGGGGAGGGTGCTGGAGGAGATTACAGTGATGGGGAGGGCGTGGAGGAGGTTACAGAGATGGGGAGGAGTTGGAGGAGGTTACAGAGATGGGGAGGGTGTGGAAGAGTTTACAGAGATGGGGATGGGCAGGAGTTTACAGAGATGGGGAGGGGTCTGGAGGAGGTTACAGAGATGGGGAGGGGGCTGGAGGTTACAGAGATGGGGAGGGGGTGGATGAGGTTTCCGAGATGGGGAGGGTGTGGAGGTTACAGAGATGGGGAGGGGGCTGGAGGAGGTTACAGAGATGGGGAGGGGTCTGGAGGAGGTTACAGAAATGGGGAGGGAGTGGAGGTTACAGATATGGGGAGGGGGTGGAGGAGGTTACAGAGATGGGGAGGGGGCTGGTGGTTACAGAGATGGGGAGGGGACTGGAGGAGGTTACAGAGATGGGGAGGGGTCTGGAGGAGATTTCAGAGATGGGGAGGGGGCTGGAGGTTACAGAGATGGGGAGGGGGTGGAGGAGGTTACAGAGATGGTGAGGGGGGTGGAGGAGGTTACAGAGATGGGGAAGGGGCTGGAAGAGGTTACAGCGATGGGGAGGGTGCGGAGGAAGTTACAGAGATGGGGAGGGGGTGGAGGAGGTTACAGAGATGGGGAGGGGGTGGAGGAGGTTACAGAGATGGGGAGGGGGCTGGAGGAGGTTACAGATATGGGGAGGGGTGGAGGAAGTTACAGAGATGGGGAGGCGGTGGAGGAGGTTACAGAGATGGTGAGGGGGGTGGAGGAGGTTACAGAGATGGTGAGGGGGGTGGAGGAAGTTACAGAGATGGGGAGGGGGTGGAGGAGGTTACAGAGATGGGGAGGGGGTGGAGGAGGTTACAGAGATGGGGAGGGGGTGGAGGAGGTTTCCGAGATGCGGAGGGGACTGGAGGATGTTACAGAGATGGGGAGTGAGTGGAGGTTACAGAGATGGGGAGGGGGCTGGAGGAGGTTACAGAGATGCGGAGGGGGTGGAGGAGGTTACAGAGATGGGGAGGGGGTGGAGGAGGTTTCCTAGATGGGGAGGGGGTGGAGGAGGTTACAGAGATGGGGAGGGGGTGGAGGTTACAGAGATGGGGAGGGGGTGGAGGAGGTTACAGAGATGGGGATGGGGCTGGAGGAGGTTACAGAGATGGGGAGTGAGTGGAGGTTACAGAGATGGGGAGGGGGTGGGGGAGGTTACAGAGATGGGGAGGGGGTGGAGGAGGTTACTGAGATAGGGAGGGGGCTGGAGGTTACAGAGATGGGGAGGGGTGGAGGAGAATATAGAGATAGGGAGGGAGGCTGGAGGATGATATCGAGATAGGGAGGGGACTGGAGAAGGTTACAGAGATAGGGAGGGGGCTAGAGGTTACAGAGATGGGGAGGGGGTGGAGGAAGTTACAGAGATGTGGAGGGGGTGGGGGAGGTTACAGAGATGGGGAGGGGGTGGAGTAGCTTCCAGAGATGGAGAGGGGGCTGGAGGAGGTTACAGAGATGGGGAGGGTGCTGGAGGAGGTTACAGTAATGGGGAGGGGGTGGAGGAGGTTACAGAGATGGGGAGGGGGTGGAGGAGGTTACAGAGATGGGGAGGGGGTGGAAGAGTTTACAGAGATGGGGAGGGTGCTGGAGGAGGTTACAGAGATGGGGAGGGGGTGGAGGAGGTTTCCGAGATGGGGATGCGGTGGAGGAGGTTACAGAGATGGGGAGGGGCTGGAGGTTACAGAGAAACGGAGGGGACTGGGAGGAGTTTACAGAGATGGGGAGGAGGTGGAGGAAGTTACAGAGATGTGGAGGGGGTGGGGGAGGTTACAGAGATGGGGAAGGGGCTGGAGGAGTTACAGAGATGCGGAGGGGGTGGAGTAGCTTACAGAGATGGGGAGGGGGCTGGAGGAGGTTACAGAGATGGGGAGGGTGCTGGAGGAGATTACAGTGATGGGGAGGGCGTGGAGGAGGTTACAGAGATGGGGAGGAGTTGGAGGAGGTTACAGAGATGGGGAGGGTGTGGAAGAGTTTACAGAGATGGGGATGGGCAGGAGTTTACAGAGATGGGGAGGGGTCTGGAGGAGGTTACAGAGATGGGGAGGGGGTGGATGAGGTTTCCGAGATGGGGAGGGTGTGGAGGTTACAGAGATGGGGAGGGGGCTGGAGGAGGTTACAGAGATGGGGAGGGGTCTGGAGGAGGTTACAGAAATGGGGAGGGGGTGGAGATTACAGATATGGGGAGGGGGTGGAGGAGGTTACAGAGATGGGGAGGGGGCTGGAGGTTACAGAGATGGGGAGGGGACTGGAGGAAGTTACAGAGATGGGGAGGGGTCTGGAGGAGATTTCAGAGATGGGGAGGGGGCTGGAGGTTACAGAGATGGGGAGGGGGTGGAGGAGGTTACAGAGATGGTGAGGGGGGTGGAGGAGGTTACAGAGATGGGGAAGGGGCTGGAAGAGGTTACAGCGATGGGGAGGGTGTGGAGGAAGTTACAGAGATGGGGAGGGGGAGGAGGAGGTTACAGAGATGGGGAGGGGGTGGAGGAGGTTACAGAGATGGGGAGGGGGCTGGAGGAGGTTACAGATATGGGGAGGGGTGGAGGAAGTTACAGAGATGGGGAGGGGGTGGAGGAGGTTACAGAGATGGTGAGGGGGGTGGAGGAGGTTACAGAGATGGTGAGGGGGGTGGAGGAAGTTACAGAGATGGGGAGGGGGTGGAGGAGGTTACAGAGATGGGGACGGGGTGGAGGAGGTTACAGAGATGGGGAGGGGGTGGAGGAGGTTACAGTAATGGGGAGGGGGTGGAGGAGGTTACAGAGATGGGGAGGGGGTGGAGGAGGTTACAGAGATGGGGAGGGGGTGGAAGAGTTTACAGAGATGGGGAGGGTGCTGGAGGAGGTTACAGAGATGGGGAGGGGGTGGAGGAGGTTTCCGAGATGGGGATGCGGTGGAGGAGGTTACAGAGATGGGGAGGGGCTGGAGGTTACAGAGAAACGGAGGGGACTGGGAGGAGTTTACAGAGATGGGGAGGAGGTGGAGGAAGTTACAGAGATGTGGAGGGGGTGGGGGAGGTTACAGAGATGGGGAAGGGGCTGGAGGAGTTACAGAGATGCGGAGGGGGTGGAGTAGCTTACAGAGATGGGGAGGGGGCTGGAGGAGGTTACAGAGATGGGGAGGGTGCTGGAGGAGATTACAGTGATGGGGAGGGCGTGGAGGAGGTTACAGAGATGGGGAGGAGTTGGAGGAGGTTACAGAGATGGGGAGGGTGTGGAAGAGTTTACAGAGATGGGGATGGGCAGGAGTTTACAGAGATGGGGAGGGGTCTGGAGGAGGTTACAGAGATGGGGAGGGGGCTGGAGGTTACAGAGATGGGGAGGGGGTGGATGAGGTTTCCGAGATGGGGAGGGTGTGGAGGTTACAGAGATGGGGAGGGGGCTGGAGGAGGTTACAGAGATGGGGAGGGGTCTGGAGGAGGTTACAGAAATGGGGAGGGAGTGGAGGTTACAGATATGGGGAGGGGGTGGAGGAGGTTACAGAGATGGGGAGGGGGCTGGTGGTTACAGAGATGGGGAGGGGACTGGAGGAGGTTACAGAGATGGGGAGGGGTCTGGAGGAGATTTCAGAGATGGGGAGGGGGCTGGAGGTTACAGAGATGGGGAGGGGGTGGAGGAGGTTACAGAGATGGTGAGGGGGGTGGAGGAGGTTACAGAGATGGGGAAGGGGCTGGAAGAGGTTACAGCGATGGGGAGGGTGCGGAGGAAGTTACAGAGATGGGGAGGGGGTGGAGGAGGTTACAGAGATGGGGAGGGGGTGGAGGAGGTTACAGAGATGGGGAGGGGGCTGGAGGAGGTTACAGATATGGGGAGGGGTGGAGGAAGTTACAGAGATGGGGAGGCGGTGGAGGAGGTTACAGAGATGGTGAGGGGGGTGGAGGAGGTTACAGAGATGGTGAGGGGGGTGGAGGAAGTTACAGAGATGGGGAGGGGGTGGAGGAGGTTACAGAGATGGGGAGGGGGTGGAGGAGGTTACAGAGATGGGGAGGGGGTGGAGGAGGTTTCCGAGATGCGGAGGGGACTGGAGGATGTTACAGAGATGGGGAGTGAGTGGAGGTTACAGAGATGGGGAGGGGGCTGGAGGAGGTTACAGAGATGCGGAGGGGGTGGAGGAGGTTACAGAGATGGGGAGGGGGTGGAGGAGGTTTCCTAGATGGGGAGGGGGTGGAGGAGGTTACAGAGATGGGGAGGGGGTGGAGGTTACAGAGATGGGGAGGGGGTGGAGGAGGTTACAGAGATGGGGATGGGGCTGGAGGAGGTTACAGAGATGGGGAGTGAGTGGAGGTTACAGAGATGGGGAGGGGCTGGAGGTTACAGAGATGGGGAGGGGGTGGAGGAGGTTACAGAGATGGGGAGGGGGCTGGAGGTTACAGAGATGGGGAGGGGGCTGGAGGAGGTTACAGAGATGGGGAGGGGTCTGGAGGAGGTTACAGAGATGGGGAGGGGGCTGGAGGTTACAGAGATGGGGAGGGGGTGGAGGAGGTTACAGAGATGGGGAGGGGGTGGAGGAGGTTACAGAGATGGGGAGGGGTAGGAGAAGGTTACAGAGATGGGGAGGGGGTGGAGGAGGTTACAGAGATGGGGAGGGGGTGGAAGAGGTTACAGAGATGGGGAGGTGGTGGAGGAGGCTACAGAGATAGGGAGGTGGCTTGAGGAGGTTACAGAGATGGGGAGGGGGTGGAGGAGGTTACAGAGATGGGGAGGGGGTGGAGGAGGTTACAGAGATGGGGAGGGGGTGGACGAGGTTACAGAGATGGGGAGGGGGTGGAGAAGGTTACAGAGATGGGGAGGGGTTGGAGGAGGTGACAGTGATGGGGAGGGGTGGAGATTACAGAGATGGGGAGGGGCTGGAGGTTACAGAGATGGGGAGGGGTTGGAAGAGGTTACAGTGTTGGGGAGGGGGCTGGAGGTTACAGAGATGGGGAGGCGGCTGGAGGAGGTTACAGAGATGGGGAGGTGGCTAGGCGGCAAGGTGGAGGTTACTGAAATGGGGTGGGGGCTGGAGGAGGTTACAGCGATGGGGAGGGGGCTGGAGAAGGTTACAGAGATGGAGAGGGGGTGGAGAAGGTTACAGAGATTGGGAGGAGGTGGAGGAGGTGACAGAGATGGGGAGGGGCTGGAGGTGGTTACAAAGATGGGGAGGGGGCTGGAGGAGGTTACAGAGATGGGGAGGGGGCTGGAGGAGGTTACAGAGATGGGTAGCGGGCTGGAGGAGCTTACAGAGATAGAGAGGGGCTGGAGGTTACAGAGATGGGGAGTGGGTGGAGGAGGTTACAGAGATGGGGAGGGGGCTGGAGGAGGTTACAGAGATGGGGAGGGGGTGGAGGAATTTACAGAGATGTGGAGGGGGTGGGGGAGGTTACAGAGATGGGGAGGGGGCTGGAGGAGGTTACAGAGATGCGGAGGGGGTGGAGTAGGTTACAGAGATGGGGAGGGGGTGGAGTAGCTTACAGAGATGGGGAGGGGGCTGGAGTAGGTTACAGAGATGGGGAGGGGGCTGGAGGAGGTTAGAGAGATGGTGAGGGGGGGGAGGAAGTTACAGAAATGGGGAGGGGGTGGAGGAGGTTACAGAGATGGGGAGGGGGTGGACGAGGTTACAGAGATAGGGAGGGGGTGGAGGAGGTTACAGAGATGGGGAGGGCTGGGAGGTGGTTACAGAGATGGGGAGGGGGTGGAGGTTACAGAGATGGGGAGGGGCTGGAGGTTACAGAGATGGGGAGGGGGTGGAGCATGTTACAGAGTTGGGGAGGGGGCTGGAGGTTACAGAGATGGGGAGGCGGCTGGAGGAGGTTACAGAGATGGGGAGGGAGTGGAGGTTACAGAGATGGGGAGGGGCTGGAGGTTACAGAGATGGGAGGTGGCTGGAGGAGGTTACAGAGATGGGGAGGTGGCTAGGCGGCAAGGTGGAGGTTACTGAGATGTCATGGGGGCTGGAGGAGGTTACAGCGATGGGGAGGGGGCTGGAGAAGGTTACAGAGATAGGGAGGGGGCTAGAGGTTACAGAGATGGGGAGGGGGTGGAGGAGGTTACAGAGATGGGGAGGGAGCTGGTGGTTACAGAGATGCGGAGGGGGTGGAGTAGGTTACAGAGATGGGGAGGGGGTGGAGTAGCTTACAGAGATGGGGAGGGGGCTGGAGTAGGTTACAGAGATGGGGAGGGGGCTGGAGGAGGTTAGAGAGATGGTGAGGGGGGGGAGGAAGTTACAGAAATGGGGAGGGGGTGGAGGAGGTTACAGAGATGGGGAGGGGGTGGACGAGGTTACAGAGATAGGGAGGGGGTGGAGGAGGTTACAGAGATGGGGAGGGCTGGGAGGTGGTTACAGAGATGGGGAGGGGGTGGAGGTTACAGAGATGGGGAGGGGCTGGAGGTTACAGAGATGGGGAGGGGGTGGAGCAGGTTACAGAGTTGGGGAGGGGGCTGGAGGTTACAGAGATGGGGAGGCGGCTGGAGGAGGTTACAGAGATGGGGAGGGAGTGGAGGTTACAGAGATGGGGAGGGGCTGGATGTTACAGAGATGGGAGGTGGCTGGAGGAGGTTACAGAGATGGGGAGGTGGCTAGGCGGCAAGGTGGAGATTACTGAGATGTCATGGGGGTTGGAGGAGGTTACAGCGATGGGGAGGGGGCTGGAGAAGGTTACAGAAATAGGGAGGGGGCCAGAGGTTACAGAGATGGGGAGGGGGTGGAGGAGGTTACAGAGATGGGGAGGGGGCTGGAGGTTACAGAGATGGGGAGGGGGTGGAGGAGGTTACAGAGATGGGGAGGGGTCTGGAGGATGTTACAGAGATGGGGAGGGGGTGGAGGAAGTTACAGAGATGGGGAGGGGGTGGAGGAGGTTACAGAGATGGGGAGGGGGGTGGAGGAGGTTACAGAGATGGGGAGGGGGCTGGTGGTTACAGAGATGCGGAGGGGGTGGAGTAGGTTACAGAGATGGGGAGGGGGTGGAGTAGCTTACAGAGATGGGGAGGGGGCTGGAGTAGGTTACAGAGATGGGGAGGGGGCTGGAGGAGGTTAGAGAGATGGTGAGGGGGGGGAGGAAGTTACAGAAATGGGGAGGGGGTGGAGGAGGTTACAGAGATGGGGAGGGGGTGGACGAGGTTACAGAGATAGGGAGGGGGTGGAGGAGGTTACAGAGATGGGGAGGGCTGGGAGGTGGTTACAGAGATGGGGAGGGGGTGGAGGTTACAGAGATGGGGAGGGGCTGGAGGTTACAGAGATGGGGAGGGGGTGGAGCAGGTTACAGAGTTGGGGAGGGGGCTGGAGGTTACAGAGATGGGGAGGCGGCTGGAGGAGGTTACTGAGATGGGGAGGGAGTGGAGGTTACAGAGATGGGGAGGGGTTGGATGTTACAGAGATGGGAGGTGGCTGGAGGAGGTTACAGAGATGGGGAGGTGGCTAGGCGGCAAGGTGGAGATTACTGAGATGTCATGGGGGTTGGAGGAGGTTACAGCGACGGGGAGGGGGCTGGAGAAGGTTACAGAAATAGGGAGGGGGCCAGAGGTTACAGGGATGGGGAGGGGGTGGAGGAGGTTACAGAGATGGGGAGGGGGCTGGAGGTTACAGAGATGGGGAGGGGGTGGAGGAGGTTACAGAGATGGGGAGGGGTCTGGAGGATGTTACAGAGATGGGGAGGGGGTGGAGGAAGTTACAGAGATGGGGAGGGGGTGGAGGAGGTTACAGAGATGGGGAGGGGGGTGGAGGAGGTTACAGAGATGGGGAGGGGGCTGGAGGAGGTTACAGAGATGGGGAGGGGGTGGAGGAGGTTACAGAGATGGGGAGGGGGTGGAGGAGGTTACAGAGATGGGGAGGGCGCTGGAGGAGTTTACAGAGATGGGGAGGGTGCTGGAGAAGGTTACAGAGATGGGGAAGGGGTGGAGGAGGTTACAGAGATGGGGAGGGGGTGGAGGAGGTTACAGAGATGGGGAGGGGGTGGAGAAGGTTACAGAGATAGGGAGGGGGTGGAGGAGGTTACAGAGATGGGCAGGGGGCTGGAGGAGGTTACAGAGATGGGGAGGGGCTGGAGGTTACAGAGATGGGGAGGGGGTGGAGGAGGTTACAGAGATGGGAGGGGGCTGGAGGAGGTTACGGAGATGGGGAGGGGGTGGAGGAATTTACAGAGATGTGGAGGAGGTGGGGGATGTTACCGAGATGGGGAGGGGGCTGGAGGAGGTTACAGAGATGCGGATGGAGTGGAGTAGGTTACAGAGATGGGGAGGGGGTGGAGTAGCTTACAGAGATGGGGAGGGGGCTGGAGGAGGTTACAGAGATGGGGAGGGGGCTGGAGGAGGTTACAGAGATGGGGAGGGGGTGGAGGAAGTTACAGAGATGGGGAGGGGGTGGAGGAGGTCACAGAGATGGGGAGGGGGTGGACGAGGTTACAGAGATGGAGAGGGGGTGGAGGAGGTTACAGAGATGGGGAGGGGTGGGAGGAGGTTACAGAGATGCGGAGGGGGTGGAGGTTACAGAGATGGGGAGGGGCTGGAGGTTCCAAAGATGGGGAGGGGGTGGAGGAGGTTACTGAGTTTGGGAGGGGGCTGGAGGTTACAGAGATGGGGTGGCGGCTGGAGGAGGTTACAGAGATGGGGAGGGAGTGGAGGTTACAGAGATGGGGAGGGGCTGGAGGTTACAGAGATGGGAGGTGGCTGGAGGAGGTTACAGAGATGGGGAGGTGGCTAGGCGGCAAGGTGGAGGTTACTGAGATGTCATGGGGGCTGGAGGAGGTTACAGCGATGGGGAGGGGGTTGGAGGAGGTTACAGAGATAGGGAGGGGGCTAGAGGTTACAGAGATGGGGAGGGGGTGGAGGAGGTTACAGAGATGGGGAGGGGCTGGAGGATGTTACAGAGATGGGGAGGGGGCTGGAGGAGGTTACAGAGGTGGGGAGGGGGCTGGAGGAGGTTACAGTGATGGGCAGGGGGCTGGTGGAGGTTACAGGGAAAGGGAGTGGGCGGGAGGAGGTTACAGAGATGGGGAGGGTTGGAGGTTACAGAGATGGGGAGGGGGTGAAGGTTACAGAGATGGGGAGGGGGCTGGAGGAGGTTACAGAGATGGGGAGGGGGCTGGAGGAGGTTACAGAGATGGGGAGGGGGTGGAGGAAGTTACAGAGATGGGGAGGGGGTGGAGGAGGTCACAGAGATGGGGAGGGGGTGGACGAGGTTACAGAGATGGAGAGGGGGTGGAGGAGGTTACAGAGATGGGGAGGGGTGGGAGGAGGTTACAGAGATGGGGAGGGGGTGGAGGTTACAGAGATGGGGAGGGGCTGGAGGTTCCAGAGATGGGGAGGGGGTGGAGGAGGTTACTGAGTTGGGGAGGGGGCTGGAGGTTACAGAGATGGGGTGGCGGCTGGAGGAGGTTACAGAGATGGGGAGGGAGTGGAGGTTACAGAGATGGGGAGGGGCTGGAGGTTACAGAGATGGGAGGTGGCTGGAGGAGGTTACAGAGATAGGGAGGTGGCTAGGCGGCAAGGTGGAGGTTACTGAGATGTCATGGGGGCTGGAGGAGGTTACAGCGATGGGGAGGGGGTTGGAGAAGGTTCCAGAGATAGGGAGGGGGCTAGAGGTTACAGAGATGGGGAGGGGGTGGAGGAGGTTACAGAGATGGGGAGGGGCTGGAGGATGTTACAGAGATGGGGAGGGGGCTGGAGGAGGTTACAGAGGTGGGGAGGGGGTTGGAGGAGGTTACAGTGATGGGCAGGGGGCTGGTGGAGGTTACAGGGAAAGGGAGTGGGCGGTAGGAGGTTACAGAGATGGGGAGGGTTGGAGGTTACAGAGATGGGGAGGGGGTGGAGGTTACAGAGATGGGGAGGGGGCTGGAGGTGACAGAGATGGGGAGGGGGTGGAGTTTACAGAGATGGGGAGGGGGTGGAGGTTACAGAGATGGGGATGGGGCTGGAGGTTACAGAGATGGGGATGGGGTGGAGGAGGTTACAGAGATGAGGAGGGGGCTGGAGGAGGTTACAGAGATGGGGAGGGGCTGGAGGTTACAGAGATGGGGAGGGGGTGGAGGAGGTTACAGAGATGGGGAGGGGGCTGGAGGAGGTTACAGAGATGGGGAGGGGGTGGAGGAATTTACAGAGATGTGGAGGGGGTGGGGGATGTTACAGAGATGGGGAGGGGGCTGGAGGAGGTTACAGAGATGCGGATGGGGTGGAGTAGGTTACAGAGATGGGGAGGGGGTGGAGTAGCTTACAGAGATGTGGAGAGGGGCTGGAGGAGGTTACAGAGATGGGGAGGGGCCTGGAGGAGGTCACAGAGATGGGGAGGGGGTGGAGGAAGTTACAGAGATGGGGAGGGGGTGGAGGAGGTTACAGAGATGGGGAGGGGGTGGAGGAGGTTACAGAGATGGGGAGGGGTGGGAGGAGGTTACAGAGATGGGGCGGGGGTGGAGGTTACAGAGATGGGGAGGGGCTGGAGGTTACAGAGATGGGGAGGCGGCTGGAGGATGTTACAGAGATGGGGAGGGAGTGGAGGTTACAGAGATGGGGAGGGGGTGGAGGAGGTTACAGAGATGGGGAGGGGCTGGAAGTTACAGAGATGGGGAGGGGGCTGGGAGGAGGTGAGAGAGATGGTGAGGGGCTGGAGATTACAGTGATGGGGAGAGGGCTGGGAGGAGGTTACATATATGGGGAGGGGGTGGAGGTTACAGAGATGGGGAGGGGGTGGAGGTTACAGAGATGGGGGGGGAGCTATAGTTTACAGAGATGGGGAGGGGCTGGGAGGAGGTTACAGTGATGGGTAGGTTGTGGAGGTTACAGAGATGGGGAGGGGGTGTGATGTTACCGAGATAGGCGGTCTGGAGGTTACAGAGATGGGGAGGGGCTGGCAGTTACAGAGATAGGGAGGGGACTGGGAGGAGTTTACAGAGATGGGGAGGAGGTGGAGGAGATTACAGAGATGGGGAGGGGGTGGAGGAGGTTACAGAGATGGGGAGGGGGCTGGAGGTTACAGAGATGGGGAGGGGTGGAGGAGAATATAGAGATAGGGAGGGAGGCTGGAGAATGTTATCGAGATAGGCAGGGGACTGGAGAAGGTTACAGAGATAGGGAGGGGGCATGAGGTTACAGAGATGGGGAGGGGGTGGAGGAAGTTACAGAGATGTGGAGGGGATGGGGGAGGTTACAGATATGGGGAGGGGGTGGATGTTACAGAGATGGGAGGGGGTGGAGGAGGTTACAGAGATGGGGAGGGGGCTGGAGGAGGTTACAGAGATGGGGAGGGGTCTGGAGGAGATTTCAGAGATGGGGAGGGGACTGGAGGAGGTTACAGATATGGGGAGGATTGGAAGAAGTTACAGAGATGGGGAGGGGGTGGAGGAGGTTACAGAGATGGGGAGGGGGTGGAGGAGGTTACAGAGATGGGGAGGGGGTGGAGGAGGTTACAGAGATGGGGAGGGGGCTGGAGGAGGTTACAGAGATGGGGAGGGGGTGGCAGAAGTTACAGAGATGTGGAGGGGGTGGGGGAGGTTACAGAGATGGGGAGGGGGCTGGAGGAGGTTACAGAGATGCGGAGGGAGTGGATGAGGTTACAGAGATGGGGGGGGGGGGTTGAGGAGGTTTCCGAGTTGGGGAGGGGGTGGAGGAGGTTACAGAGATGGGGAGGGGGTGGAGGTTACAGAGATGGGGAGGGGACTGGAGGAGGTTACAGAGATGGGGATGGGGCTGGATGTTACAGAGATGGGGAGGGGACTGGAGGAGGTTACAGAGATGGGGAGGGGCTGGAGGTTACAGAGATGGGGAGGGGCTCGAGGTTACAGAGATGGGGAGGGGCTGGAGGTTACAGAGATGGGGAGGGGGTGGAGGAGGTTACAGGGATGGGGAGGGGGCTGGAGGTTACAGAGATGGGGAGGGAGCTGGAGGAGGTTACAGAGATGGGGAGGGGTCTGGAGGAGGTTACAGAGATGGGGAGGGGGCTGGAGGTTACAGAGATGGGGAGTGGGTGGAGGAGGGTACAGAGATGGGGAGGGGCTGGAGGAGGTTACAGAGATGGGGAGGGGGCTGGAGCGGGTTACAGAGGTGGGGAGGGGTTGGAGAAGGTTACAGAGATGGGGAGGGGGTGGAGGAGGTTACAGAGATGGGGAGGGGGTGAAAGAGGTTACAGAGATGGGGAGGGGGTGGAGGAGGCTACAGAGATAGGGAGGGGGCTGGAGGAGGTTACAGAGATGGGGAGGTGGCTTGAGGAGGTTACAGAGATGGGGAGGGGGTGGAGGAGGTTACAGAGATGGGGAGGGGGTGGAGGAGGTTACAGAGATGGGGAGGGGGTGGACGAGGTTACAGAGATGGGGAGGGGTTGGAGAAGGTTACAGAGATGGGGAGGGGTTGGAGGAGGTTACAGTGATGGGGAGGGGGTGGGGATTACAGAGATGGGGAGGGGCTGGAGGTTACAGAGATGGGGAGGGGGTGGAAGAGGTTACAGAGTTGGGGAGGGGGCTGGAGGTTACAGAGATGGGGAGGCGGCTGGAGGAGGTTACAGAGTTGGGGAGGGGGCTGGAGGTTACAGAGATGGGGAGGCGGCTGGAGGAGGTTACAGAGATGGGGAGGTGGCTAGGCGGCAAGGTGGAGGTTACTGAAATGGGGTGGGCGCTGGAGGAGGTTACAGCGATGGAGAGGGGGCTGGAGAAGGTTACAGAGATAGGGAGGGGGCTAGAGGTTGCAGAGATTGGGAGGAGGTGGAGGAGGTGACAGAGATGGGGAGGGGCTGGAGGTGGTTACAAAGATGGGGAGGGGGCTGGAGGAGGTTACAGAGATGGGGAGGGGGCTGGAGGAGGTTACAGAGATGGGTAGCGGGCTGGAGGAGGTTACAGAGATAGGGAGGGGCTGGAGGTTACAGAGATGGGGAGGGGGTGGAGGAGGTTACAGAGATGGGGAGGGGGCTGGAGGAGGTTACAGAGATGGGGAGGGGGTGGAGGAATTTACAGAGATGTGGAGGGGGTGGGGGAGGTTACAGAGATGGGGAGGGGGCTGGAGGAGGTTACAGAGATGCGGAGGGGGTGGAGTAGGTTACAGAGATGGGGAGGGGGTGGAGTAGCTTACAGAGATGGGGAGGGGGCTGGAGTAGGTTACAGAGATGGGGAGGGGGCTGGAGGAGGTTACAGAGATGGGGAGGGGGTCGAGGAAGTTACAGAAATGGGGAGGGGGTGGAGGAGGTTACAGAGATAGGGAGGGGGTGGAGGAGGTTACAGAGATGGGGAGGGGTGGGAGGAGGTTACAGAGATGGGGAGGGGGTGGAGGTTACAGAGATGGGGAGGGTCTGGAGATTACAGAGATGGGAAGGGGGTGGAGGAGGTTACAGAGTTGGGGAGGGGGCTGGAGGTTACAGAGATGGGGAGGCGGCTGGAGGAGGTTACAGAGATGGGGAGGGAGTGGAGGTTACCGAGATGGGGAGAGGCTGGAGGTTACAGAGATGGGAGGTGGCTGGAGGAGGTTACAGAGATGGGGAGGTGGCTAGGCGGCAAGGTGGAGGTTACTGAGATGTCATGGGGGCTGGAGGAGGTTACAGCGATGGGGAGGGGGCTGGAGAAGGTTACAGAGATAGGGAGGGGGCTAGAGGTTACAGAGATGGGGAGGGGGTGGAGGTTACAGAGATGGGGAGGGGGCTGGAGGTGACAGAGATGGGGAGTGGGTGGAGGTTACAGAGATGGGGAGGGGGTGGAGTAGCTTACAGAGATGGGGAGGGGGCTGGAGGAGGTTACAGAGATGGGGAGGGTGCTGGAGGAGGTTACAGTAATGGGGAGGGGGTGGAGGAGGTTACAGAGATGGGGAGGGGGTGGACGAGTTTACAGAGATGGGGCGGGGGTGGAAGAGTTTACAGAGATGGGGGGGGTGATGGAGGAGGTTACAGAGATGGGGAGGGGGTGGAGGAGGTTTCCGAGATGGGGAGGTGGCTGGAGGTTACAGAGATGGGGAGGGGGCTGGAGGAGGTTACAGAGATGGGGAGGGGGTGGACGAGGTTACAGAGATGGGGAGGGGTTGGAGAAGGTTACAGAGATGGGGAGGGGTTGGAGGAGGTTACAGTGATGGGGAGGGGGTGGGGATTACAGAGATGGGGAGGGGCTGGAGGTTACAGAGATGGGGAGGGGGTGGAAGAGGTTACAGAGTTGGGGAGGGGGCTGGAGGTTACAGAGATGGGGAGGCGGCTGGAGGAGGTTACAGAGTTGGGGAGGGGGCTGGAGGTTACAGAGATGGGGAGGCGGCTGGAGGAGGTTACAGAGATGGGGAGGTGGCTAGGCGGCAAGGTGGAGGTTACTGAAATGGGGTGGGCGCTGGAGGAGGTTACAGCGATGGAGAGGGGGCTGGAGAAGGTTACAGAGATAGGGAGGGGGCTAGAGGTTGCAGAGATTGGGAGGAGGTGGAGGAGGTGACAGAGATGGGGAGGGGCTGGAGGTGGTTACAAAGATGGGGAGGGGGCTGGAGGAAGTTACAGAGATGGGGAGGGGGCTGGAGGAGGTTACAGAGATGGGTTGCGGGCTGGAGGAGGTTACAGAGATAGGGAGGGGCTGGAGGTTACAGAGATGGGGAGGGGGTGGAGGAGGTTACAGAGATGGGGAGGGGGCTGGAGGAGGTTACAGAGATGGGGAGGGGGTGGAGGAATTTACAGAGATGTGGAGGGGGTGGGGGAGGTTACAGAGATGGGGAGGGGGCTGGAGGAGGTTACAGAGATGCGGAGGGGGTGGAGTAGGTTACAGAGATGGGGAGGGGGTGGAGTAGCTTACAGAGATGGGGAGGGGGCTGGAGTAGGTTACAGAGATGGGGAGGGGGCTGGAGGAGGTTACAGAGATGGGGAGGGGGTCGAGGAAGTTACAGAAATGGGGAGGGGGTGGAGGAGGTTACAGAGATAGGGAGGGGGTGGAGGAGGTTACAGAGATGGGGAGGGGTGGGAGGAGGTTACAGAGATGGGGAGGGGGTGGAGGTTACAGAGATGGGGAGGGTCTGGAGATTACAGAGATGGGAAGGGGGTGGAGGAGGTTACAGAGTTGGGGAGGGGGCTGGAGGTTACAGAGATGGGGAGGCGGCTGGAGGAGGTTACAGAGATGGGGAGGGAGTGGAGGTTACCGAGATGGGGAGGGGCTGGAGGTTACAGAGATGGGAGGTGGCTGGAGGAGGTTACAGAGATGGGGAGGTGGCTAGGCGGCAAGGTGGAGGTTACTGAGATGTCATGGGGGCTGGAGGAGGTTACAGCGATGGGGAGGGGGCTGGAGAAGGTTACAGAGATAGGGAGGGGGCTAGAGGTTACAGAGATGGGGAGGGGGTGGAGGTTACAGAGATGGGGAGGGGGCTGGAGGTGACAGAGATGGGGAGTGGGTGGAGGTTACAGAGATGGGGAGGGGGTGGAGTAGCTTACAGAGATGGGGAGGGGGCTGGAGGAGGTTACAGAGATGGGGAGGGTGCTGGAGGAGGTTACAGTAATGGGGAGGGGGTGGAGGAGGTTACAGAGATGGGGAGGGGGTGGACGAGTTTACAGAGATGGGGCGGGGGTGGAAGAGTTTACAGAGATGGGGAGGGTGATGGAGGAGGTTACAGAGATGGGGAGGGGGTGGAGGAGGTTTCCGAGATGGGGAGGTGGCTGGAGGTTACAGAGATGGGGAGGGGGCTGGAGGAGGTTACAGAGATGGGGAGGGTTCTGGAGGAGGTTACATATTTGGGGAGGGAGTGGAGGTTACAGAGATGGAGAGGGGCTGGAGGTTACAGAGATGGGGAGGTGGTGGAGGTTACAGAGATGTGGAGGGGCTGGAGGTTACAGAGATGGGGAGGGGGTGGAGGAGGTTACAGAGATGGGGAGGTGGCTGGAGGTTACAGAGATGGGGAGGGGGCTGGAGGAGTTTACAGAGATGGGGAGGGTTCTGGAGGAGGTTACATATTTGGGGAGGGAGTGGAGGTTACAGAGATGGAGAGGGGCTGGAGGAGATTACAGAGATGGGGAGGGGGCTGGAGGTTACAGAGATGGGGAGGGGGTGGAGGAGGTTACAGAGATGGGGAGGGGTCTGGAGGATGTTACAGAGATGGGGAGGGGGTGGAGGAAGTTACAGAGATTGGGAAGGGGGTGGAGGAGGTTACAGAGATGGGGAGGGGGCTGGAGGAGGTTACAGAGATGGGGAGGGTTCTGGAGGAGGTTACATATTTGGGGAGGGAGTGGAGGTTACAGAGATGGAGAGGGGCTGGAGGAGATTACAGAGATGGGGAGGGGGCTGGAGGTTACAGAGATGGGGAGGGGGTGGAGGAGGTTACAGAGATGGGGAGGGGTGTGGAGGATGTTACAGAGATGGGGAGGGGGTGGAGGAAGTTACAGAGATGGGAAGGGGGTGGAGGAGGTTACAGAGATGGGGAGGGGGGTGGAGGAGAATATAGAAATAGGGAGGGAGGCTGGAGGATGTTATCGAGATAGGGAGGGGACTGGAGAAGGTTACAGAGATAGGGAATGGGCTAGAGGTTACAGAGATGGGGAGGGGGTGGAGGAAGTTACAGAGTTGTGGAGGGGGTGGGGGAGGTTACAGAGACGGGGAGGGGGCTGGAGGAGGTTGCAGAGATGCGGAGGGGGTGGAGAAAGTTACAGAGATGGGGAGGGGGTGGCGTAGCTTACAGAGATGGGTAGGGGGCTGGAGGAGGTTACAGAGATGGGGAGGGTGCTGGAGGATGTTACAGTGATGGGGAGGGGGTTGAGGAGATTACAGAGATGGGGAGGGGGTGGAGGAGGTTACAGAGATGGGGAGGGGGTGGAAGAGGTTACAGAGATGGGGAGGGTGCTGGAGGAGGTTACAGAGATGGGGAGGGGGTGGAGGAGGTTACAGAGATGGGGAGGGGGTGGAGGTGGTTTACGAGATGGGGAGGGGGTGGAGGAGGTTACAGAGATGGAGAGGGGGTGGACGTTACAGAGATGGGGAGGGGCTGGAGGTTACAGAGATGGGGAGGGGGTGGAGGAGGTTACAGAGATGCGGAGGGGGCTGGAGGTTACAGAGATGGGGAGGGGGCTGGAGGAGGTTACAGAGATGGGGAGGGATCTGGAGGAGGTTACAGAGATGGGGAGGGAGTGGAGGTTACAGAGATGGGGAGGGGCTGGAGGTTACAGAGATGGGGAGGGGGTGGAGGAGGTTACAGAGATGGGGAGGGGGCTGGAGGTTACAGAGATGGGGAGGGGTGGAGGAGAATATAGAGATAGGGAGGGAGGCTGGAGGATGTTATCGAGATAGGGAGGGGACTGGAGATGGTTACAGAGATAGGGAATGGGCTAGAGGTTACAGAGATGGGGAGGGGGTGGAGGAGGTTACAGAGTTGTGGAGGGGGTGGGGGAGCTTACAGAGATGGGGAGGGGGCTGGAGGAGGTTGCAGAGATGCGGAGTGGGTGGAGAAGGTTACAGAGATGGGGAGGGGGTGGCGTAGCTTACAGAGATGGGTAGGGGGCTGGAGGAGGTTACAGAGATGGGGAGGGTGCTGGAGGATGTTACAGTGATGGGGAGGGGGTTGAGGAGATTACAGAGATGGGGAGGGGGTGGAGGAGGTTACAGAGATGGGGAGGGGGTGGAAGAGGTTACAGAGATGGGGAGGGTGCTGGAGGAGGTTACAGAGATGGGGAGGGGGTGGAGGTGGTTTACGAGATGGGGAGGGGTGGAGGAGGTTACAGAGATGGAGAGGGGGTGGAGGTTACAGAGATGGGGAGGGGCTGGAGGTTACAGAGATGGGGAGGGGGTGGAGGAGGTTACAGAGATGCGGAGGGGGCTGGAGGTTAAAGAGATGGGGAGGGGGCTGGAGGAGGTTACAGAGATGGGGAGGGGTCTGGCGGAGGTTACAGAGATGGGGAGGGAGTGGAGGTTACAGAGATGGGGAGGGGCTGGAGGTTACAGAGATGGGGAGGGGGTGGAGGTGGTTACAGAGATGGGGAGGGGGCTGGAGGTTACAGAGATGGGGAGGGGGCTGGAGGAGGTTACAGAGATGGGGAGTGGTCTAAAGGAGATTACAGAGATGGGAAGGGGGCTGGAGGTTACAGAGATGGGGAGGGGGTGGAGGAGGTTACAGAGATGGGGAGGGGTCTGGAGGAGGTTACAGAGATGGGGAGGGGGCTGGAGGTTACAGAGATGCGGAGGGGGTGGAGGAGGTTACAGAGATTGGGAGGGGGTGGAGGAGGTTACAGAGATGGGGAGGGGGTGGAGGAAGTTACAGAGATGGGGAGGGGGTGGAGGAGGTTACAGAGATGGTGAGGGGGCTGGAAGAGGTTACAGAGATGGGGAGGGGTCTGGAGGAGGTTACAGAGATGGGGAGGGGGCTGGAGGTTACAGAGATGGGGAGGGGGTGGAGGAGGTTACAGAGATGGGGAGGGGGTGGAGGAGGTTACAGAGATGGGGAAAGGGTGGAGGAAGTTACAGAGATGGGGAGGGCGTGGAGGAGGTTACAGAGATGGGGAGGGGGTGGAGGAGGTTACAGAGATGGGGAGGGGGCTGGAGGAGGTTACAGAGATGGGGAGGGGGTGGAGGAAGTTACAGAGATGGGGAGGGGGTGGAGGAGGATACAGAGATGGGGAGGGGGTGGAGGAGGATACAGAGATGGGGAGGGAGTGGAGGAGGTTACATAGATGGGGAGGGGGCTGGAGGAGGTTACAGAGATAGGGAGGGGGCTGGAGGAGGTTACAGAGATGGGGAGGGGGTGGAATAAGTTACAGAGATGTGGAGGGGGTGGGGGAGGTTACAGAGATGGGGAGGGGGTGGAGGAGGTTACTGAGATAGGGAGGGGGCTGGAGGTTACAGAGATGGGGAGGGGTGGAGGAGAATATAGAGATAGGGAGGGAGGCTGGAGGATGATATCGAGATAGGGAGGGGACTGGAGAAGGTTACAGAGATAGGGAGGGGGCTAGAGGTTACAGAGATGGGGAGGGGGTGGAGGAAGTTACAGAGATGTGGAGGGGGTGGGGGAGGTTACAGAGATGGGGAGGGGGTGGAGGAGGTTACTGAGATAGGGAGGGGGCTGGAGGTTACAGAGATGGGGAGGGGTGGAGCAGAATATAGAGATAGGGAGGGAGGCTGGAGGATGATATCGAGAAACGGAGGGGACTGGAGAAGGTTACAGAGATAGGGAGGGGGCTAGAGGTTACAGAGATGGGGAGGGGGTGGAGGAAGTTACAGAGATGTGGAGGGGGTGGGGGAGGTTACAGAGATGGGGAGGGGGTGGAGTAGCTTCCAGAGATGGAGAGGGGGCTGGAGGAGGTTACAGAGATGGGGAGGGTGCTGGAGGAGGTTACAGTAATGGGGAGGGGGTGGAGGAGGTTACAGAGATGGGGAGGGGGTGGAGGAGGTTACAGAGATGGGGAGGGGGTGGAAGAGTTTACAGAGATGGGGAGGGTGCTGGATGAGGTTACAGAGATGGGGAGTGGGTGGAGGAGGTTTCCGAGATGGGGATGCGGTGGAGGAGGTTACAGAGATGGGGAGGGGCTGGAGGTTACAGAGAAACGGAGGGGACTGGGAGGAGTTTACAGAGATGGGGAGGAGGTGGAGGAAGTTACAGAGATGTGGAGGGGGTGGGGGAGGTTACAGAGATGGGGAAGGGGCTGGAGGAGTTACAGAGATGCGGAGGGGGTGGAGTAGCTTACAGAGATGGGGAGGGGGCTGGAGGAGGTTACAGAGATGGGGAGGATGCTGGAGGAGATTACAGTGATGGGGAGGGCGTGGAGGAGGTTACAGAGATGGGGAGGAGTTGGAGGAGGTTACAGAGATGGGGAAGGTGTGGAAGAGTTTACAGAGATGGGGATGGGCAGGAGTTTACAGAGATGGGGAGGGGTCTGGAGGAGGTTACAGAGATGGGGAGGGGGTGGATGAGGTTTCCGAGATGGGGAGGGTGTGGAGGTTACAGAGATGGGGAGGGGGCTGGAGGAGGTTACAGAGATGGGGAGGGGTCTGGAGGAGGTTACAGAAATGGGGAGGGGGTGGAGGTTACAGATATGGGGAGGGGGTGGAGGAGGTTACAGAGATAGGGAGGGGGCTGGAGGTTACAGAGATGGGGAGGGGACTGGAGGAGGTTACAGAGATGGGGAGGGGTCTGGAGGAGATTTCAGAGATGGGGAGGGGGCTGGAGGTTACAGAGATGGGGAGGGGGTGGAGGAGGTTACAGAGATGGTGAGGGGGGTGGAGGAGGTTACAGAGATGGGGAAGGGGCTGGAAGAGGTTACAGCGATGGGGAGGGTGTGGAGGAAGTTACAGAGATGGGGAGGGGGAGGAGGAGGTTACAGAGATGGGGAGGGGGTGGAGGAGGTTACAGAGATGGGGAGGGGGCTGGAGGAGGTTACAGATATGGGGAGGGGTGGAGGAAGTTACAGAGATGGGGAGGGGGTGGAGGAGGTTACAGAGATGGTGAGGGGGGTGGAGGAGGTTACAGAGATGGTGAGGGCGGTGGAGGAAGTTACAGAGATGGGGAGGGGGTGGAGGAGGTTACAGAGATGGGGAGGGGGTGGAGGAGGTTACAGGGATGGGGAGGGGGTGGAGGAGGTTACAGTAATGGGGAGGGGGTGGAGGAGGTTACAGAGATGGGGAGGGGGTGGAGGAGGTTACAGAGATGGGGAGGGGGTGGAAGAGTTTACAGAGATGGGGAGGGTGCTGGAGGAGGTTACAGAGATGGGGGGGGGGGAGGAGGAGGTTTCCGAGATGGGGATGCGGTGGAGGAGGTTACAGAGATGGGGAGGGGCTGGAGGTTACAGAGAAACGGAGGGGACTGGGAGGAGTTTACAGAGATGGGGAGGAGGTGGAGGAAGTTACAGAGATGTGGAGGGGGTGGGGGAGGTTACAGAGATGGGGAAGGGGCTGGAGGAGTTACAGAGATGCGGAGGGGGTGGAGTAGCTTACAGAGATGGGGAGGGGGCTGGAGGAGGTTACAGAGATGGGGAGGGTGCTGGAGGAGATTACAGTGATGGGGAGGGCGTGGAGGAGGTTACAGAGATGGGGAGGAGTTGGAGGAGGTTACAGAGATGGGGAGGGGTCTGGAGGAGGTTACAGAGATGGGGAGGGGGCTGGAGGTTACAGAGATCGGGAGGGGGTGGATGAGGTTTCCGAGATGGGGAGGGTGTGGAGGTTACAGAGATGGGGAGGGGGCTGGAGGAGGTTACAGAGATGGGGAGGGGTCTGGAGGAGGTTACAGAAATGGGGAGGGAGTGGAGGTTACAGATATGGGGAGGGGGTGGAGGAGGTTACAGAGATGGGGAGGGGGCTGGTGGTTACAGAGATGGGGAGGGGACTGGAGGAGGTTACAGAGATGGGGAGGGGTCTGGAGGAGATTTCAGAGATGGGGAGGGGGCTGGAGGTTACAGAGATGGGGAGGGGGTGGAGGAGGTTACAGAGATGGTGAGGGGGGTGGAGGAGGTTACAGAGATGGGGAAGGGGCTGGAAGAGGTTACAGCGATGGGGAGGGTGTGGAGGAAGTTACAGAGATGGGGAGGGGGTGGAGGAGGTTACAGAGATGGGGAGGGGGTGGAGGAGGTTACAGAGATGTGGAGGGGGCTGGAGGAGGTTACAGATATGGGGAGGGGTGGAGGAAGTTACAGAGATGGGGAGGCGGTGGAGGAGGTTACAGAGATGGTGAGGGGGGTGGAGGAGGTTACAGAGATGGTGAGGGGGGTGGAGGAAGTTACAGAGATGGGGAGGGGGTGGAGGAGGTTACAGAGATGGGGAGGGGGTGGAGGAGGTTACAGAGATGGGGAGGGGGTGGAGGAGGTTTCCGAGATGCGGAGGGGACTGGAGGATGTTACAGAGATGGGGAGTGAGTGGAGGTTACAGAGATGGGGAGGGGGCTGGAGGAGGTTACAGAGATGCGGAGGGGGTGGAGGAGGTTACAGAGATGGGGAGGGGGTGGAGGAGGTTTCCTAGATGGGGAGGGGGTGGAGGAGGTTACAGAGATGGGGAGGGGGTGGAGGTTACAGAGATGGGGAGGGGGTGGAGGAGGTTACAGAGATGGGGATGGGGCTGGAGGAGGTTACAGAGATGGGGAGTGAGTGGAGGTTACAGAGATGGGGAGGGGCTGGAGGTTACAGAGATGGGGAGGGGGTGGAGGAGGTTACAGAGATGGGGAGGGGGCTGGAGGTTACAGAGATGGGGAGGGGGCTGGAGGAGGTTACAGAGATGGGGAGGGGTCTGGAGGAGGTTACAGAGATGGGGAGGGGGCTGGAGGTTACAGAGATGGGGAGGGGGTGGAGGAGGTTACAGAGATGGGGAGGGGGTGGAGGAGGTTACAGAGATGGGGAGGGGTAGGAGAAGGTTACAGAGATGGGGAGGGGGTGGAGGAGGTTACAGAGATGGGGAGGGGGTGGAAGAGGTTACAGAGATGGGGAGGGGGTGGAGGAGGCTACAGAGATAGGGAGGTGGCTTGAGGAGGTTACAGAGATGGGGAGGGGGTGGAGGAGGTTACAGAGATGGGGAGGGGGTGGAGGAGGTTACAGAGATGGGGAGGGGGTGGACGAGGTTACAGAGATGGGGAGGGGGTGGAGAAGGTTACAGAGATGGGGAGGGGTTGGAGGAGGTGACAGTGATCGGGAGGGGTGGAGATTACAGAGATGGGGAGGGGCTGGAGGTTACAGAGATGGGGAGGGGTTGGAAGAGGTTACAGTGTTGGGGAGGGGGCTGGAGGTTACAGAGATGGGGAGGCGGCTGGAGGAGGTTACAGAGATGGGGAGGTGGCTAGGCGGCAAGGTGGAGGTTACTGAAATGGGGTGGGGGCTGGAGGAGGTTACAGCGATGGGGAGGGGGCTGGAGAAGGTTACAGAGATGGAGAGGGGGTGGAGAAGGTTACAGAGATTGGGAGGAGGTGGAGGAGGTGACAGAGATGGGGAGGGGCTGGAGGTGGTTACAAAGATGGGGAGGGGGCTGGAGGAGGTTACAGAGATGGGGAGGGGGCTGGAGGAGGTTACAGAGATGGGTAGCGGGCTGGAGGAGCTTACAGAGATAGAGAGGGGCTGGAGGTTACAGAGATGGGGAGGGGGTGGAGGAGGTTACAGAGATGGGGAGGGGGCTGGAGGAGGTTACAGAGATGTGGAGGGGGTGGAGGAATTTACAGAGATGTGGAGGGGGTGGGGGAGGTTACAGAGATGGGGAGGGGGCTGGAGGAGGTTACAGAGATGCGGAGGGGGTGGAGTAGGTTACAGAGATGGGGAGGGGGTGGAGTAGCTTACAGAGATGGGGAGGGGGCTGGAGTAGGTTACAGAGATGGGGAGGGGGCTGGAGGAGGTTAGAGAGATGGTGAGGGGGGGGAGGAATTTACAGAAATGGGGAGGGGGTGGAGGAGGTTACAGAGATGGGGAGGGGGTGGACGAGGATACAGAGATAGGGAGGGGGTGGAGGAGGTTACAGAGATGGGGAGGGCTGGGAGGTGGTTACAGAGATGGGGAGGGGGTGGAGGTTACAGAGATGGGGAGGGGCTGGAGGTTACAGAGATGGGGAGGGGGTGGAGCAGGTTACAGAGTTGGGGAGGGGGCTGGAGGTTACAGAGATGGGGAGGCGGCTGGAGGAGGTTACAGAGATGGGGAGGGAGTGGAGGTTACAGAGATGGGGAGGGGCTGGAGGTTACAGAGATGGGAGGTGGCTGGAGGAGGTTACAGAGATGGGGAGGTGGCTAGGCGGCAAGGTGGAGGTTACTGAGATGTCATGGGGGCTGGAGGAGGTTACAGCGATGGGGAGGGGGCTGGAGAAGGTTACAGAGATAGGGAGGGGGCTAGAGGTTACAGAGATGGGGAGGGGGTGGAGTAGGTTACAGAGATGGGGAGGGAGCTGGTGGTTACAGAGATGCGGAGGGGGTGGAGTAGGTTACAGAGATGGGGAGGGGGTGGAGTAGCTTACAGAGATGGGGAGGGGGCTGGAGTAGGTTACAGAGATGGGGAGGGGGCTGGAGGAGGTTAGAGAGATGGTGAGGGGGGGGAGGAAGTTACAGAAATGGGGAGGGGGTGGAGGAGGCTACAGAGATGGGGAGGGGGTGGACGAGGTTACAGAGATAGGGAGGGGGTGGAGGAGGTTACAGAGATGGGGAGGGCTGGGAGGTGGTTACAGAGATGGGAGGGGGTGGAGGTTACAGAGATGGGGAGGGGCTGGAGGTTACAGAGATGGGGAGGGGGTGGAGCAGGTTACAGAGTTGGGGAGGGGGCTGGAGGTTACAGAGATGGGGAGGCGGCTGGAGGAGGTTACAGAGATGGGGAGGGAGTGGAGGTTACAGAGATGGGGAGGGGCTGGATGTTACAGAGATGGGAGGTGGCTGGAGGAGGTTACAGAGATGGGGAGGTGGCTAGGCGGCAAGGTGGAGGTTACTGAGATGTCATGGGGGCTGGAGGAGGTTACAGCGATGGGGAGGGGGCTGGAGAAGGTTACAGAGATAGGGAGGGGGCCAGAGGTTACAGAGATGGGGAGGGGGTGGAGGAGGTTACAGAGATGGGGAGGGGGCTGGAGGTTACAGAGATGGGGAGGGGGTGGAGGAGGTTACAGAGATGGGGAGGGGTCTGGAGGATGTTACAGAGATGGGGAGGGGGTGGAGGAAGTTACAGAGATGGGGAGGGGGTGGAGGAGGTTACAGAGATGGGGAGGGGGGTGGAGGAGGTTACAGAGATGGGGAGGGGGCTGGAGGAGGTTACAGAGATGGGGAGGGGGTGGAGGAGGTTACAGAGATGGGGAGGGGGTGGAGGAGGTTACAGAGATGGGGAGGGCGCTGGAGGAGTTTACAGAGATGGGGAGGGTGCTGGAGAAGGTTACAGAGATGGGGAAGGGGTGGAGGAGGTTACAGAGATGGGGAGGGGGTGGAGGAGGTTACAGAGATGGGGAGGGGGTGGAGAAGGTTACAGAGATAGGGAGGGGGTGGAGGAGGTTACAGAGATGGGCAGGGGGCTGGAGGAGGTTACAGAGATGGGGAGGGGCTGGAGGTTACAGAGATGGGGAGGGGGTGGAGGAGGTTACAGAGATGGGAGGGGGCTGGAGGAGGTTACGGAGATGGGGAGGGGGTGGAGGAATTTACAGAGATGTGGAGGGGGTGGGGGATGTTACCGAGATGGGGAGGGGGCTGGAGGAGGTTACAGAGATGCGGATGGAGTGGAGTAGGTTACAGAGATGGGGAGGGGGTGGAGTAGCTTACAGAGATGGGGAGGGGGCTGGAGGAGGTTACAGAGATGGGGAGGGGGCTGGAGGAGGTTACAGAGATGGGGAGGGGGTGGAGGAAGTTACAGAGATGGGGAGGGGGTGGAGGAGGTCACAGAGATGGGGAGGGGGTGGACGAGGTTACAGAGATGGAGAGGGGGTGGAGGAGGTTACAGAGATGGGGAGGGGTGGGAGGAGGTTACAGAGATGGGGAGGGGGTGGAGGTTACAGAGATGGGGAGCGGCTGGAGGTTCCAAAGATGGGGAGGGGGTGGAGGAGGTTACTGAGTTGGGGAGGGGGCTGGAGGTTACAGAGATGGGGTGGCGGCTGGAGGAGGTTACAGAGATGGGGAGGGAGTGGAGGTTACAGAGATGGGGAGGGGCTGGAGGTTACAGAGATGGGACGTGGCTGGAGGAGGTTACAGAGATGGGGAGGTGGCTAGGCGGCAAGGTGGAGGTTACTGAGATGTCATGGGGGCTGGAGGAGGTTACAGCGATGGGGAGGGGGTTGGAGAAGGTTACAGAGATAGGGAGGGGGCTAGAGGTTACAGAGATGGGGAGGGGGTGGAGGAGGTTACAGAGATGGGGAGGGGCTGGAGGATGTTACAGAGATGGGGAGGGGGCTGGAGGAGGTTACAGAGGTGGGGAGGGGGCTGGAGGAGGTTACAGTGATGGGCAGGGGGCTGGTGGAGGTTACAGGGAAAGGGAGTGGGCGGGAGGAGGTTACAGAGATGGGGAGGGGCTGGAGGATGTTACAGAGATGGGGAGGGGGCTGGAGGAGGTTACAGAGGTGGGGAGGGGGCTGGAGGAGGTTACAGTGATGGGCAGGGGGCTGGTGGAGGTTACAGGGAAAGGGAGTGGGCGGGAGGAGGTTACAGAGATGGGGAGGGGGTGGAGGTTACAGAGATGGGGAGGGGGCTGGAGGAGGTTACAGAGATGGGGAGGGGGCTGGAGGAGGTTACAGAGATGGGGAGGGGGTGGAGGAAGTTACAGAGATGGGGAGGGGGTGGAGGAGGTCACAGAGATGGGGAGGGGGTGGACGAGATTACAGAGATGGAGAGGGGGTGGAGGAGGTTACAGAGATGGGGAGGGGTGGGAGGAGGTTACAGAGATGGGGAGGGGGTGGAGGTTACAGAGATGGGGAGGGGCTGGAGGTTCCAGAGATGGGGAGGGGGTGGAGGAGGTTACTGAGTTGGGGAGGGGGCTGGAGGTTACAGAGATGGGGTGGCGGCTGGAGGAGGTTACAGAGATGGGGAGGGAGTGGAGGTTACAGAGATGGGGAGGGGCTGGAGGTTACAGAGATGGGACGTGGCTGGAGGAGGTTACAGAGATGGGGAGGTGGCTAGGCGGCAAGGTGGAGGTTACTGAGATGTCATGGGGGCTGTAGGAGGTTACAGCGATGGGGAGGGGGTTGGAGAAGGTTCCAGAGATAGGGAGGGGGCTAGAGGTTACAGAGATGGGGAGGGGGTGGAGGAGGTTACAGAGATGGGGAGGGGCTGGAGGATGTTACAGAGATGGGGAGGGGGCTGGAGGAGGTTACAGAGGTGGGGAGGGGGTTGGAGGAGGTTACAGTGATGGGCAGGGGGCTGGTGGAGGTTACAGGGAAAGGGAGTGGGCGGTAGGAGGTTACAGAGATGGGGAGGGTTGGAGGTTACAGAGATGGGGAGGGGGTGGAGGTTACAGCGATGGGGAGGGGGCTGGAGGTGACAGAGATGGGGAGGGGGTGGAGTTTACAGAGATGGGGAGGGGGTGGAGGTTACAGAGATGGGGATGGGGCTGGAGGTTACAGAGATGGGGAGGGGGCTGGAGGAGGTTACAGAGATGGGGAGGGGGTGGAGGAATTTACAGAGATGTGGAGGGGGTGGGGGATGTTACAGAGATGGGGAGGGGGCTGGAGGAGGTTACAGAGATGCGGATGGGGTGGAGTAGGTTACAGAGATGGGGAGGGGGTGGAGTAGCTTACAGAGATGTGGAGAGGGGCTGGAGGAGGTTACAGAGATGGGGAGGGGCCTGGAGGAGGTCACAGAGATGGGGAGGGGGTGGAGGAAGTTACAGAGATGGGGAGGGGGTGGAGGAGGTTACAGAGATGGGGAGGGGGTGGAGGAGGTTACAGAGATGGGGAGGGGTGGGAGGAGGTTACAGAGATGGGGCGGGGGTGGAGGTTACAGAGATGGGGAGGGGGTGGAGGAGGTTACTGACTTGGGGAGGGAACTGGAGGTTACAGAGATGGGGAGGCGGCTGGAGGATGTTACAGAGATGGGGAGGGGGCTGGGAGGAGGTGAGAGAGATGGTGAGCGGCTGGAGATTACAGTGATGGGGAGAGGGCTGGGAGGAGGTTACATATATGGGGAGGGGGTGGAGGTTACAGAGATGGGGAGGGGGTGGAGGTTACAGAGATGGGGAGGGGGTGGAGGTTACCGAGATAGGCGGTCTGGAGGTTACAGAGATGGGGAGGGGCTGGCAGTTACAGAGATAGGGAGGGGACTGGGAGGAGTTTACAGAGATGGGGAGGAGGTGGAGGAGATTACAGAGATGGGGAGGGGGTGGAGGAGGTTACAGAGATGGGGAGGGGGCTGGAGGTTACAGAGATGGGGAGGGGTGGAGGAGAATATAGAGATAGGGAGGGAGGCTGGAGAATGTTATCGAGATAGGCAGGGGACTGGAGAAGGTTACAGAGATAGGGAGGGGGCATGAGGTTACAGAGATGGGGAGGGGGTGGAGGAAGTTACAGAGATGTGGAGGGGATGGGGGAGGTTACAGATATGGGGAGGGGGTGGATGTTACAGAGATGGGAGGGGGTGGAGGAGGTTACAGAGATGGGGAGGGGGCTGGAGGAGGTTACAGAGATGGGGAGGGGTCTGGAGGAGATTTCAGAGATGGGGAGGGGACTGGAGGAGGTTACAGATATGGGGAGGGGTGGAAGAAGTTACAGAGATGGGGAGGGGGTGGAGGAGGTTACAGAGATGGGGAGGGGGTGGAGGAGGTTACAGAGATGGGGAGGGGGTGGAGGAGGTTACTGAGATGGGGAGGGGGCTGGAGGAGGTTACAGAGATGGGGAGGGGGTGGCAGAAGTTACAGAGATGTGGAGGGGGTGGGGGAGGTTACAGAGATGGGGAGGGGGCTGGAGGAGGTTACAGAGATGCGGAGGGAGTGGATGAGGTTACAGAGATGGGGGGGGGGGTTGAGGAGGTTTCCGAGTTGGGGAGGGGGTGGAGGAGGTTACAGAGATGGGGAGGGGGTGGAGGTTACAGAGATGGGGAGGGGACTGGAGGAGGTTACAGAGATGGGGATGGGGCTGGATGTTACAGAGATGGGGAGGGGACTGGAGGAGGTTACAGAGATGGGGAGGGGCTGGAGGTTACAGAGATGGGGAGGGGCTGGAGGTTACAGAGATGGGGAGGGGCTGGAGGTTACAGAGATGGGGAGGGGGTGGAGGAGGTTACAGGGATGGGGAGGGGGCTGGAGGTTACAGAGATGGGGAGGGAGCTGGAGGAGGTTACAGAGATGGGGAGGGGTCTGGAGGAGGTTACAGAGATGGGGAGGGGGCTGGAGGTTACAGAGATGGGGAGTGGGTGGAGGAGGTTACAGAGATGGGGAGGGGCTGGAGGAGGTTACAGAGATGGGGAGGGGGCTGGAGGGGGTTACAGAGGTGGGGAGGGGTTGGAGAAGGTTACAGAGATGGGGAGGGGGTGGAGGAGGTTACAGAGATGGGGAGGGGGTGAAAGAGGTTACAGAGATGGGGAGGGGGTGGAGGAGGCTACAGAGATAGGGAGGGGGCTGGAGGAGGTTACAGAGATGGGGAGGTGGCTTGAGGAGGTTACAGAGATGGGGAGGGGGTGGAGGAGGTTACAGAGATGGGGAGGGGGTGGAGGAGGTTACAGAGATGGGGAGGGGGTGGACGAGGTTACAGAGATGGGGAGGGGTTGGAGAAGTTTACAGAGATGGGGAGGGGTTGGAGGAGGTTACAGTGATGGGGAGGGGGTGGGGATTACAGAGATGGGGAGGGGCTGGAGGTTACAGAGATGGGGAGGGGGTGGAAGAGGTTACAGAGTTGGGGAGGGGGCTGGAGGTTACAGAGATGGGGAGGCGGCTGGAGGAGGTTACAGAGTTGGGGAGGGGGCTGGAGGTTACAGAGATGGGGAGGCGGCTGGAGGAGGTTACAGAGATGGGGAGGTGGCTAGGCGGCAAGGTGGAGGTTACTGAAATGGGGTGGGCGCTGGAGGAGGTTACAGCGATGGGGAGGGGGCTGGAGAAGGTTACAGAGATAGGGAGGGGGCTAGAGGTTACAGAGATTGGGAGGAGGTGGAGGAGGTGACAGAGATGGGGAGGGGCTGGAGGTGGTTACAAAGATGGGGAGGGGGCTGGAGGAGGTTACAGAGATGGGGAGGGGGCTGGAGGAGGTTACAGAGATGGGTAGCGGGCTGGAGGAGGTTACAGAGATCGGGAGGGGCTGGAGGTTACAGAGATGGGGAGGGGGTGGAGGAGGTTACAGAGATGGGGAGGGGGCTGGAGGAGGTTACAGAGATGGGGAGGGGGTGGAGGAATTTACAGAGATGTGGAGGGGGTGCGGGAGGTTACAGAGATGGGGAGGGGGCTGTAGGAGGTTACAGAGATGCGGAGGGGGTGGAGTAGGTTACAGAGATGGGGAGGGGTTGGAGTAGCTTACAGAGATGGGGAGGGGGCTGGAGTAGGTTACAGAGATGGGGAGGGGGCTGGAGGAGGTTACAGAGATGGGGAGGGGGTCGAGGAAGTTACAGAAATGGGGAGGGGGTGGAGGAGGTTACAGAGATAGGGAGGGGGTGGAGGAGGTTACAGAGATGGGGAGGGGTGGGAGGAGGTTACAGAGATGGGGAGGGGGTGGAGGTTACAGAGATGGGGAGGGTCTGGAGATTACAGAGATGGGAAGGGGGTGGAGGAGGTTACAGAGTTGGGGAGGGGGCTGGAGGTTACAGAGATGGGGAGGCGGCTGGAGGAGGTTACAGAGATGGGGAGGGAGTGGAGGTTACCGAGATGGGGAGGGGCTGGAGGTTACAGAGATGGGAGGTGGCTGGAGGAGGTTACAGAGATGGGGAGGTGGCTAGGCGGCAAGGTGGAGGTTACTGAGATGTCATGGGGGCTGGAGGAGGTTACAGCGATGGGGAGGGGGCTGGAGAAGGTTACAGAGATAGGGCGGGGGCTAGAGGTTACAGAGATGGGGAGGGGGCTGGAGGTGACAGAGATGGGGAGTGGGTGGAGGTTACAGAGATGGGGAGGGGGTGGAGTAGCTTAAAGAGATGGGGAGGGGGCTGGAGGAGGTTACAGAGATGGGGAGGGTGCTGGAGGAGGTTACAGTAATGGGGAGGGGGTGGAGGAGGTTACAGAGATGGGGAGGGGGTGGACGAGTTTACAGAGATGGGGCGGGGGTGGAAGAGTTTACAGAGATGGGGAGGGTGCTGGAGGAGGGTACAGAGATGGGGAGGGGGTGGAGGAGGTTACAGAGATGGGGAGGGTTCTGGAGGAGGTTACATATTTGGGGAGGGAGTGGAGGTTACAGAGATGGAGAGGGGCTGGAGGTTACAGAGATGGGGAGGTGGTGGAGGTTACAGAGATGTGGAGGGGCTGGAGGTTACAGAGATGGGGAGGGGGTGGAGGAGGTTACAGAGATGGGGAGGTGGCTGGAGGTTACAGAGATGGGGAGGGGGCTGGAGGAGGTTACAGAGATGGGGGGGGTTCTGGAGGAGGTTACATATTTGGGGAGGGAGTGGAGGTTACAGAGATGGAGAGGGGCTGGAGGAGATTACAGAGATGGGGAGGGGGCTGGAGGTTACAGAGATGGGGAGGGGGTGGAGGAGGTTACAGAGATGGGGAGGGGTCTGGAGGATGTTACAGAGATGGGGAGGGGGTGGAGGAAGTTACAGAGATGGGAAGGAGGTGGAGGAGGTTACAGAGATGGGGAGGGGGGTGGAGGAGGTTACAGAGATGGGGAGGGGGCTGGAGGAGGTTACAGAGATGGGGAGGGGGTGGAGGAGGTTACAGAGATGGGGAGGGGGTGGAGGAGGTTACAGAGATGGGGAGGGGGCTGGAGGAGTTTACAGAGATTGGGAGGGTGCTGGTGAAGGTTACAGAGATGGGGAGGGGGTGGAGGTTACAGAGATGGAGAGGGGCTGGAGGTTACAGTGATGGGGAGGCGGCTGAAGGAGGTTACAGAGATGGGGCGGAGGTGGAGGAGGTTACAGAGATGGAGAGGGGGGTGGAAGAGGTTACAGAGATGGGGAGGGGCCTGGAGGAGGTTACAGAGATGGGGAGGGTTGGATGTTACAGAGATGGGGAGGGGGTTGAGGTTACAGAGATGGGGAGGGGACTGGAGGTGACAGAGATGGGGAGGAGGTGGAGGTTACAGAGATGGGGAGGGGCTGGAGGTTACAGAGATCGGGAGGGGGTGGAGGAGGTTACAGAGTTGGGGAGGGGGCTGGAGGTTACAGAGATGGGGAGGCGGCTGGAGGAGGTTACAGAGATGGGGAGGTGGCTAGGCGGCAAGGTGGAGGTTACTGAGATGGGGTGGGGGCTGGAGGAGGTTACAGCGATTGGGAGGGGGCTGCAGAAGGTTACAGAGATAGGGAGGGGGCTAGAGGTTACAGAGATGGGGAGGAGGTGGAGGAGGTTACAGAGATGGGGAGGGGCTGGAGGTGGTTACAAAGATGGGGAGTGGGCTGGAGGAGGTTACAGAGATGGGGAGGGGGCTGGAGAAGTTACAGAGATGGGCAGGGGGCTGGAGGAGGTTACAGAGATGGGGAGGGGCTGCAGGTTACAGAGATGGGGAGGGGGTGGAGGAGGTTACAGAGATGGGGAGGGGGCTGGAGGAGGTTACAGTGATGGGGAGGTGGTGGAGGAATTTACAGAGATGTGGAGGGGGTGGGGGATGTTACAGAGATGGGGAGGGGGCTGGAGGAGGTTACAGTGATGCGGATGGGTTGGAGTAGGTTACAGAGATGGGGAGGGGGTGGAGCAGCTTACAGAGATGGGGAGGGGGCTGGAGGAGGTTACAGAGATGGGGAGGGGGCTGGAGGAGGTTACAGAGATGGGGAGGGGGTGGAGGAAGTTACAGAGATGGGGAGGGGGTGGAGGATGTTACAGAGATGGGGAGGGGGTGGACGAGGTTACAGAGATGGGGAGGGGGTGGAGGAGGTTACAGAGATGGGGAGGGGTGGGAGGAGGTTACAGAGATGGGGAGGGGGTGGAGGTTACAGAGATGGGGAGGGGCTGGAGGTTCCAGAGATGGGGAGGGGGTGGAGGAGGTTACTGAGTTGGGGAGGGGGCTGGAGGTTACAGAGATGGGGAGGCGGCTGGAGGAGGTTACAGAGATGGGGAGGGAGTGGAGGTTACAGAGATGGGGAGGGGCTGGAGGTTACAGAGATGGGGAGGTGGCTAGGCGGCAAGGTGGAGGTTACTGAGATGTCATGGGGGCTGGAGGAGGTTACAGCGATGGGGAGGGGGTTGGAGATGGTTACAGAGATAGGGAGGGGGCTAGAGGTTACAGAGATGGGGAGGGGGTGGAGGAGGTTACAGAGATGGGGAGGGGCTGGAGGAGGTTACAGAGATGGGGAGGGGTCTGGAGGAGGTTACAGAGGTGGGGAGGGGGCTGGAGGAGGTTACAGTGATGGGCAGGGGGCTGGTGGAAGTTACAGAGAAAGGGAGTGGGCGGGAGGAGGTTACAGAGATGGGGAGGGTTGGAGGTTACAGAGATGGGGAGGGGGTGGAGGTTACAGAGATGGGGAGGGGGCTGGAGGTGACAGAGATGGGGAGGGGGTGGAGGTTACAGAGATGGGGAGGGGGTGGAGGTCACAGAGATGGTGATGGGGCTGGAGGTTACAGAGATGGGGATGGGGTGGAGGAGGTTACAGAGATGGGGAGGGGGCTGGAGGAGGTTACAGAGATGGTGAGGGGCTGGAGGTTACAGAGACGGGGAGGGGGTGGAGGAGGTTACAGAGATGGGGAGGGGGCTGGAGGAGGTTACAGAGATGGGGAGGGGGTGGAGGAATTTACAGAGATGTGGAGGGGGTGGGGGATGTTACAGAGATGGGGAGGGGGCTGGAGGAGGTTACAGAGATGCGGGTGGGTTGGAGTAGGTTACAGAGATGGGGAGGGGGGCTGGAGGAGGTTACAGAGATGGGGAGGAGGTGGAGGAAGTTACAGAGATGGGGCGGGGTGGAGGAGGTTACAGAGATGGGGAGGGGGTGGACGAGGTTACAGAGATGGGGAGGGGGTGGAGGAGGTTACAGAGATGGGGAGGGGTGGGAGGAGGTTACAGAGATGGGGAGGGGGTGGAGGTTACAGAGATGGGGAGGGGGTGGAGGAATTTACAGAGATGTGGAGGGGGTGGGGGATGTTACAGAGATGGGGAGGCGGCTGGAGGAGGTTACAGAGATGGGGAGGGAGTGGAGGTTACAGAGATGGGGAGGGGGTGGAGGAGGTTACAGAGATGGGGAGGGTTGGAGGTTACAGAGATTGGGAGGGGGTGGAGGTTACAGAGATGGGGAGGGGGCTGGAGGTGACAGAGATGGGGAGGGGGTGGAGGTTACAGAGATGGGGAGGGGCTGGAGGTTACAGAGATGGGGAGGGAGCTGGGAGGAGGTTACAGTGATGGGGAGGGGGTGGAGTAGCTTACAGTGATGGGTAGGGGGTGGAGGTTACCGAGATAGGGGGTCTGGAGGTTACAGAGATGGGGAAGGACTGGCAGTTACAGAGATAGGGAGGGGACTGGGAGGAGGTTACAGAGATGGGGAGGGGGTGGAGTAGCTTACAGTAATGGGGAGGGGGTGGAGGAGGTTACAGAGATGGGGAGGGGCTGGAGGAGGTTACAGAGATGGGGAGGGGGTGGAGGAGGTTACAGAGATGGGGAGGGGGTGGAGGAAGTTACAGAGATGGGGAGGAGGTGGAGGAGATTACAGAGATGGGGAGGGGGTGGAGTAGTTTACAGTAATGGGGAGGGGGTGGAGGAGGTTACAGAGATGGGGAGGGGCTGGAGGTTACAGAGATGGGGAGGGGGTGGAGGAGGTTACAGAGATGGGGACGTGGCTGGAGGAGGTTACAGAGATGGGGAGGGGGTGGAGGAGGTTACAGAGATGGGGAGGGTTCTGGAGGAGGTTACATATTTGGGGAGGGAGTGGAGGTTACAGAGATGGGGAGGGGCTGGAGGTTACAGAGATGGTGAGGGGGTGGAGGAGGTTACAGAGATGGGGAGGGGTCTGGAGGAGATTACAGAGATGGGGAGGGGGCTGGAGGAGGTTACAGAGATGGGGAGGGGGTGGAGGAGGTTACAGAGATGGGGAGGGGGGTGGAGGAGGTTACAGAGATGGGGAGGGGGTGGAGGAGTTTACAGAGATGGGGAGGGGGGTGGAGGAGGTTACAGAGATGGGGAGGGGGTGGAGGAAGTTACAGAGATGGGGAGAAGGTGGAGGAGGTTACAGAGATGGGGAAGGGGTGGAGGAGGTTACAGAGATGGGGAGGGGGTGGAGGAAGTTACAGAGATGGGGAGAAGGTGGAGGAGGTTACAGAGATGGGGAGGGGGTGGAGGTTACAGAGATGGGGAGGGGGTGGAGGAGGTTACGGAGATGGGGAGAAGGTGGAGGAGGTTACAGAGATGGGGAGGGGCTGGAGGTTACAGAGATGGGGAGGGGGTGGAGGAGGTTACAGAGATAGGGAGGGGGTGGAGGAGGTTACAGAGATGGGGAGGGGGTGGAGGAGGTTACAGAGATGGGGCGGGGTTGGAGGAGGTTACAGTGATGGGGAGGGGGAGGAGGTTAAAGAGATGGGGAGGGGCTGGAGGTTACAGAGATGGGGAGGGGGTGGAGGAGGTTACAGAGTTGGTGAGGGGGCTGGAGGTTACAGAGATGGGGAGGCGGCTGGAGGAGGTTACAGAGATGGGCAGGGGGCTGGAAGAGGTTACAGAGATGGAGAGGGGGGTCGAAGAGGTTACAGAGATGGGGAGGGGGCTGGAGGAGGTTACAGAGATGGGAGGGGGCAGGAGGAGAATATAGAGATAGGGAGGGAGGCTGGTGGAGGTTACAGAGAAAGGGAATGACCGGGAGGAGGTTACAGAGATGGGGAGGGTTGGATGTTACAGAGATGGGGTGGGGGTTGAGGTTACAGAGATGGGGAGGGGACTGGAGGTGACAGAGATGGGGAGGGGGTGGAGGTTACAGATATGGGGAGGGGCTGGAGGTTACAGAGATCGGGAGGGGGTGGAGGAGGTTACAGAGTTGGGGAGGGGGCTGGAGGTTACAGAGATGGGGAGGCGGCTGGAGGAGGTTACAGAGATGGGGAGGTGGCTAGGCGGCAAGGTGGAGGTTACTGAGATGGGGTGGGGGCTGGAGGAGGTTACAGCGATTGGGAGGGGGCTGCAGAAGGTTACAGAGATAGGGAGGGGGCTAGAGGTTACAGAGATGGGGAGGAGGTGGAGGAGGTTACAGAGATGGGGAGGGGCTGGAGGTGGTTACAAAGATGGGGAGGGGGCTGGAGGAGGTTACAGAGATGGGGAGGGGGCTGGAGGAGGTTACAGAGATGTGCAGGGGGCCGGAGGAGGTTACAGAGATGGGGAGGGGCTGGAGGTTACAGAGATGGGGACGGGGTGGAGGAGGTTACAGAGATGGGGAGGGGGCTGGAGGAGGTTACAGAGATGGGGAGGGGGTGGAGGAATTTACAGAGATGGGGAGGGGGTGGAGGAATTTACAGAGATGTGGAGGGGGTGGAGGAGGTTACAGAGATGGGGAGGGGGCTGGAGGAGGTTACAGAGATGGGGAGGGGGCTGGAGGAGGTTACAGAGATGGGGAGGGGGTGGAGGAAGTTACAGAGATGGGGAGGGGGTGGAGGAGGTTACAGAGATGGGGAGGGGGTGGACGAGGTTACAGAGATGGGGAGGGGGTGGAGGAGGTTACAGAGATGGGGAGGGGTGGGAGGAGGTTACAGCGATAGGGAGGGGGTGGAGGTTACAGAGATGGGGAGGGGCTGGAGGTTCCAGAGATGGGGAGGGGGTGGAGGAGGTTACTGAGTTGGGGAGGGGGCTGGAGGTTACAGAGATGGGGAGGCGGCTGGAGGAGGTTACAGAGATGGGGAGGGAGTGGAGGTTACAGAGATGGAGAGGGGCTGGATGTTACAGAGATGGGAGGTGGCTGGAGGAGGTTACAGAGATGGGGAGGTGGCTAGGCGGGAAGGTGGAGGTTACTGAGATGTCATGGGGGCTGGAGGAGGTTACAGCGATGGGGAGGGGGTTGGAGAAGGTTACAGAGATAGGGAGGGGGCTAGAGGTTACAGAGATGGGGAGGGGGTGGAGGAGGTTACAGAGATGGGGAGGGGCTGGAGGAGGTTACAGAGATGGGGAGGGGGCTGGAGGAGGTTACAGAGGTGGTGAACGGGCTGGAGGAGGTAACAGTGATGGGCAGGGGGCTGGTGGAGGTTACAGAGAAAGGGAGTGGGCGGGAGGAGGTTACAGAGATGGGGAGGGTTGGAGGTTACAGAGATGGGGAGGGGGTGGAGGTTACAGAGATGGGGAGGGGGCTGGAGGTGACAGAGATGGGGAGGGGGTGGAGGTTACAGAGATGGGAAGGGGGTGGAGGTTACAGAGATGGGGCTGGAGGTTACAGAGATGGGGATGGGGTGGAGGAGGTTACAGAGATGGGGAGGGGGCTGGAGGAGGTTACAGAGATGGGGAGGGGCTGGAGGTTACAGAGATGGGGAGGGGGTGAAGGAGGTTACAGAGATGGGGAGGGGGTGGAGGAATTTACAGAGATGGGGAGGGAGCTGGGAGGAGGTGAGACAGATGGTGAGGGGCTGGAGGTTACAGTGATGGGGAGTGGGCTGGGAGGAGGTTACATATATGGGTAGGGGGTGGAGGTTACCGAGATAGGGGGTCTGGAGGTTACAGAGATGGGGAAGGGCTGGCAGTTACAGAGATAGGGAGGGGACTGGGAGGAGGTTACAGAGATGGGGAGGGGGTGGAGTAGCTTACAGTAATGGGGAGGGGGTGGAGGAGGTTACAGAGATGGGGAGGGGCTGGAGGAGGTTACAGAGATGGGGAGGGGGTGGAGGAGGTTACAGAGATGGGGAGGGGGTGGAGGAAGTTACAGAGATGGGGAGGAGGTGGAGGAGATTACAGAGATGGGGAGGGGGTGGAGTAGCTTACAGTAATGGGGAGGGGGTGGAGGAGGTTACAGAGATGGGGAGGGGCTGGAGGTTACAGAGATGGGGAGGGGGTGGAGTGTAAGGTTTTCGGGCAATTCGGCCCTTTTCGGAGAAACTCAGAGACTTTAAACCGACTTTCCAGCCAAGGGAACAGAACCAGTTTTCCCAGCAGGCTTGGCCCGCTGAGCCGAGTAAGGGCATAAATACATAAACATTTACAAACACCCCCCTAGGAGCTACAAGGAAGAAGGGGCCAGACAAACAAGATAACATCAAGACACAGACAAAGGGGCACGGGAATACACAGGAGGCTTGCATGCAAGCAGGACAATGGGATGGTCATAGCCCCATGCAAATGTAAATGACCTGGCCTCCACCAGAGTAGAATCCAATTAGCACCCCATCAACATAGCGAGGTGAGAACAGCAGCCATCTCCGGAGCAGCTGGAAGACACTGAAATTCTCCACAGAAGAGCCTAACCTCATTAAAACTAGAAATCAGACTGTCTGAGTCCAGCATATTGCGCTGGAAAAGCCCCTAGAAAATCAGCGGTAGAGAAAAGCCAAGTTGGAGGCGGACCTGGGGGAGGTACTCCAAGCTTGACAGAAGCTGCCGGCTGAAACTCACTGAAGGAAGGGGGCGGAGCCAGCGCCAAATTCAAATCGCGCAGGTCTGCCCAGCTGGAAGAAGCGGACCTGCAAGGAATACCCAGAAACATACAGCTCTGACCGGCAAAGGGGGCGGGACCAGCGGGAACTTTTAAAAACTTACCTTCTCAATGCAAAAGGGGCTGGCCGATCACAGAACAAAGCCAGGTATAACTATATAAAAGGGGCTGTGTTTTCGAGAGGGGTCTCTTCGTTCCTGGCTCGACCTCCGCACCCCGGACTTGACCTCTGCAGCCTGTGACCGTAAGTAACCCGCAGCAGCTTGCGAAACTCCCTTGATTTTAATAGTGGTTGAGGCTTTGGGGAAGGGAACTTGTTTTGTGTCTTGTGATTTTGCTAAAACCTGTGTAACTGTAAGAATTTTCGTTGTGTCCGCTATATTACCTTTTGAATAGACTTAGTTGTATTAGAGCATAAGATTTTACTGTGTTTCTTCTGTTGATGATTTTGACCTGGGTTTACAATAAATCTTGATTTGATGCTAATTGGAGTCGTTTAAATTCTTCAATCCTTCACCAGCGATCTCTGACCAAGTCATTGTTAAAATACTCCTCACCTTAATTCCGGGTTCAGGAATCGAGGGTCATCTTGAGCGATTCACTCAGGACAGACTGCTGGTTAGGAAATAAACAGCAGTGTCCTATTCTCTCTCTTGGGAAAGCTACTCTAGTGGAGTAGGAACCGGGTGGGGGTTGTACCACCGGCAAGAGAGAGAATCACCTGGGTATTGGTAGGGGTCTGGAGATCTGTGTGATATAAGTCTCAGGCTGTCGGTTAGGAATAAACGGCAGGCTTGAATCAGTGCTCTCTTCAGTGGAAGTGTCCCAGTGCGACATCCCCTGGCCTCTGAAGTTTCAGCGCCAGCTGGAGAGAGACACACACAGATATTCAAACCCCAGATATCGACCCAGTAGTGGAGTAGCGGAGATGGCACCCTCTACAATGGCGACCGCGGCAGGACCCCGGTGGTTTGGAGTATGTGACTTGGCAGAGGGGGTGAGGGAACGAAGCAAAATGGAGGAGAGAATATCCTCGTATTTGTGGCAAAAGGTCAACCTCACCAAACCTTGGGTTTCAGAATTAATCAATGCGGAGCAACCGGTAATGGCAGCGGCTGCATGGACAGAAAGCAAGGCGCACAAAAGGCACTTAGAGAAGGCAGTTTGGCTGGTTTGCCTGTCTCAGCAGGTGGTCAACGCAGAGCAAAGGATCGAAGAGTTAGAGCAGGAGGCTAGCGCAGCGGAACGACTGCGGGGGGAAGTGGCAGAAATGAAACAGGAAAGCGAGTCTAACAGATGTGAGAAGGACTATCTCCACTGCCAGATAGTGGAGGGTAAAGAAAAGGAACGGAGGCTCCAGGGACTCTATGCTCGGAGTACAGAGCAGTGTAGGAAGCTGGAGGGGAAGTTCCGGGACATCCAGGCAGCATACCGAGTGGCTCGCGAGGAAGTAGGGGACTGTGCCCATGGGCCGTGCCAGGCACGAATAACGGAGTTGGAGGAGGCCTTGTCCAGGTTCAGGGGACAGATACACCTGGTAGGTCCAGGGGGGTTCCCTAGGGGCAAGGTGCTCCTCGCAGCGGATGATTCCCCAAAGGCCAAGGGGAATAGACCGCCTCCTGAGGCACCGGGATTGTGTCCGGGCCGGCAGGGGGGGATCGGACTGCACGTTCAGGGGCAAGTCCAAGGGGGGTCGGCAGGGTACCCCCAGCTGGCGGCGTGTCCGCCTGGTTTCGTATGTGGGTCCCCATGGGATGGGGACAGACCGCTGCCTGGGATGCCGGTGATGGGGCCGGGCCAGCAGGTAGGGTTTGGACCGCCCGGTCAGGGGCAGGTCCAAGGGGGGTCAGTGGTGTATCCCCAGATAGCGGCGTCTCCTATATGGGTAGTTAGCCCGGGGACAGGGGGGCTACCCAACGAGGCAGGAGAGCTGGACAGTGGGGAGGAGGAGCAGGAACCCCAGGTGGGGCAGATGTGCCCTGTCAGGCAAAGGAGGTATGGTCCCCCGGCGGGGATGGCAAATAGGGGACCGGTTGAGGGCGACATTATCGTTCCTCATGGGGCATCCGCGCTCAGGGGGATGGTGGCCCACGTTCCCAGACTAACTCTAAAGGGGAATCCGTCGCTGCATTTTATGGAGGTGGAACAGGCAGCCAACATCAATGACTGCGACGAAGGGGAGCAAATAAAGATGCTCCTGATAACCCTAGATGCCCAGCTATGCAGGACAGTGACCTCTGGGAATGGGGGAAGACCTGACACCTGGGCGGCAGCACAGACTGCTGTTCTGGAGGCAATGGGCTTGAATCTGGGGAGCCCTTTCATGAGGGTGGGGGAAACCAAGCAGCAACCAGGGGAATCTCCCACTATGTTCGCAGACAGGCTGTGGACTGTCTATGTGGAGGCGTGTGGGGCTCCCGCGGATAGGCAGAATTTAGATGAGAGAACAGCCCACTGGCTGAAGACCCTCGTAGCTAACTGTCTCCCTCACGTTAGGGCAAAGGCCGAACACTGGTTCGACCCGCAGAGTCCGGACCTTAATGAGGCAGAGGTCCTTAGGAAACTCACCCTTGCATATCGTAATGGGGAGAGGGGTGAGGACAAGCTCCTTAAGGGTAGGGTGCATGAAATCGCGCCAGCAGCCCCTAAGAGAGAGTGGAAGCATGTGGGCACCCGGACCTCCGACGAGAAACCGGTATGCTACGGGTGTGGGAAGGCCGGGCATTTCAAGAGGGAATGTAGAAACCCTAGCAAGCAGGAGAGGGCTCCCGCAGTAGAGAGTCAGACCCCGGCGGTAGGAGCAGCTGCCCCGGGAACCATCGAAATAAGTAAAATTTTAGCCCTTTTGCAAGGCTCAGGACAGGGGGCAATGGCAACGGGCCAGGGCCTGCCCGCACCCACACCACAAGAACCCGTATGACTACCCAGGGAGCAGCCTCAGGAAAAAGGGAGCGCAGGGGTAGTTCTAGCCCCAGACCCTGGTCCGGTCCAGGTGCAGGGTCCCATTCTGGAGGCTGCCTCAGGGGCTATTTGCAGTTTAAATCCCTTAAGGTGGGACCCATGCGAACGCCACATCAGTCAATTTAAATTGTTCCACCCCATAAGGACAAAAAAGAGCAAGGTGGGGGGAAGACGGGGGGTGGTAGTGGAGAAACCCCCCGTAGAATTAACGACGGTGGGGGAGGTCCCTGACTCCACGGTCACACAATCGGTGACAAGGTGCTGTCCCGAAGGGGCAGTCCCAAAGAAACCGACCGTGCTGCAAGCACCCAGCCCAGGGACAGTAAGGATTCCCAAGCCCTTACCTGTGGGTCAGGTAGCCTGCCTTAGTATAGAGGCTAAGGAGGCGGAGGAAGTGAAGGTATCACCTTGGGCTTGGGAACCAGTCGGGGGACGAGGGAGCAATCGGGTCTCCAAGCCCCCGGTAAGATGGTCCCCATCACACCTCCCTGTCACCCGGTCCCGCAGTAAGGGGGCCCGAGTGGAAGGGAGCGATGAGGGATCACCGAACCCTGTTGGGAAAGGAGAGGCAAGGGGCAGCCCGAACCCCCGGGAGGGGACGGTCTGGCCCGAGCCATTGGACCAAACAGGTGAACTGCCCCAGTTTAGCGGGGCACAGTTTTAATTTGGCCACCCGGAGACGGGTGGCATTGTATATAGCATTCCCCCCCTGTTAGTTCTAATTAGTGTGTAGTTGTGTGTGAAGTATTTAGGATCGTGGGAACACAGAAGCGCCTGGTGCAAGGGTAAAATGATGAAGCACCAGGCACTAGGACCCTGGTGCAGCCGGGCTGTAAAACACAGAACCCCAGACAGGCTGCGGCAACTTCAAAGCAGGAGCTGCTGCCGCCACCGGATAGCACCCATGCACTTCAAGGTAGGTAGGGCTGTAGAGGCAAGAATGTGTTTTGTTTTTACAGATGGGGCACCCGACGATGTGGAGTTTGCTGATCTTGGCGATGGTGGGACCGGGAGAACTCCGCAGAGGCGAGACAGAAGAGTCCTTCGACTGACCGGGTTAGGGTGACTGAGGGCAGGCGGGTGTGTTCAACCTGTGAGGGGGACGTTCCTTTGGGGAGACGGTGGTGGCCCAGGAAGCTGAGGCTGGACATGAGGGATCGGTCCTCGGACTGGGAACGGACTGGACAACACCTAACGGACCATCACGGGGTCACCGGGTAGGATCACCGTTTGCGGGGATAAGGGGTGGGCTTCTGACCAGGGCATTTATTTGTGTTCATGGGGATCTACCAAGGCATGTCCACAAGGGGCATTAATCACTTTTGTAAGGTGGTGGCAGAACCCAGGGAACGGGATAAATTGACCGCAGTGGGGAGGGATGTGTAACGCCCAGGGAAGGGATGACTGTAGAAGCTACCGAACTGCTGGTTCAGGTAAAGCGACCCCTGCCCACAGCCCAACCGATCGACCCTCACAACTGTCCGATCACCACCAGGGGGGAGCCTGAGAATGGTTTAGTGTTTGCCCCCACAAAGGAAATGTTGTACAGGGGGTACATTATGCTGCCGCCTCAGTTGGACTAAACCTTTCAGCTGCAGGTATCGACGATGGAGGATAAATGAAGAGCCCTCAACGGGAAGAAGCGAAGTGCAGCCAAGAAAGGAGGATCCTTGATGAAATAAACAGATGCAATTGTAAATAGTTGTATGGATTCGCGGGTCCCAGTTACTTGACTGGGATATATGTACAGGGACCCTTACGTTTGGGGTTCCGGTGAAATGTGTATATGTTACTGTGTGTTTAAATTAGATATGGTCTTGTCTCTCCCTTTCATTGAAACCAGGGGTAGCCTAGACTAAGGGAACTGTCTTGGGAATTGTAATTTCGCATGTTGCTGAGGGGGGGACCTACGGTCCACACAAAAGGAAATAATTGCCCTTCACCTGTGTCGATACGGTCCAAGCAGGTAGGGACGTATCGAAGGGGCATCTGTAAGGTTTTCGGGCAATTCGGCCCTTTTCGGAGAAACTCAGAGACTTTAAACCGACTTTCCAGCCAAGGGAACAGAACCAGTTTTCCCAGCAGGCTTGGCCCGCTGAGCCGAGTAAGGGCATAAATACATAAACATTTACAAACACCCCCCTAGGAGCTACAAGGAAGAAGGGGCCAGACAAACAAGATAACATCAAGACACAGACAAAGGGGCACGGGAATACACAGGAGGCTTGCATGCAAGCAGGACAATGGGATGGTCATAGCCCCATGCAAATGTAAATGACCTGGCCTCCACCAGAGTAGAATCCAATTAGCACCCCATCAACATAGCGAGGTGAGAACAGCAGCCATCTCCGGAGCAGCTGGAAGACACTGAAATTCTCCACAGAAGAGCCTAACCTCATTAAAACTAGAAATCAGACTGTCTGAGTCCAGCATATTGCGCTGGAAAAGCCCCTAGAAAATCAGCGGTAGAGAAAAGCCAAGTTGGAGGCGGACCTGGGGGAGGTACTCCAATCTTGACAGGAGCTACCGGCAGAAACTCACTGGGAGAAGGGGGGCGGAGCCAGCGCCAAATTCAAATCGCGCAGGTCTGAAAAAAACCAAGTTGGAGGCGGACCTGGGGGAGGTACTCCAAGCTTGACAGAAGCTGCCGGCTGAAACTCACTGAAGGAAGGGGGCGGAGCCAGCGCCAAATTCAAATCGCGCAGGTCTGAAAAAAACCAAGTTGGAGGCGGACCTGGGGGAGGTACTCCAAGCTTGACAGAAGCTGCCGGCTGAAACTCACTGAAGGAAGGGGGCGGAGCCAGCGCCAAATTCAAATCGCGCAGGTCTGCCCAGCTGGAAGAAGCGGACCTGCAAGGAATACCCAGAAACATACAGCTCTGACCGGCAAAGGGGGCGGGACCAGCGGGAACTTTTAAAAACTTACCTTCTCAATGCAAAAGGGGCTGGCCGATCACAGAACAAAGCCAGGTATAACTATATAAAAGGGGCTGTGTTTTCGAGAGGGGTCTCTTCGTTCCTGGCTCGACCTCCGCACCCCGGACTTGACCTCTGCAGCCTGTGACCGTAAGTAACCCGCAGCAGCTTGCGAAACTCCCTTGATTTTAATAGTGGTTGAGGCTTTGGGGAAGGGAACTTGTTTTGTGTCTTGTGATTTTGCTAAAACCTGTGTAACTGTAAGAATTTTCGTTGTGTCCGCTATATTACCTTTTGAATAGACTTAGTTGTATTAGAGCATAAGATTTTACTGTGTTTCTTCTGTTGATGATTTTGACCTGGGTTTACAATAAATCTTGATTTGATGCTAATTGGAGTCGTTTAAATTCTTCAATCCTTCACCAGCGATCTCTGACCAAGTCATTGTTAAAATACTCCTCACCTTAATTCCGGGTTCAGGAATCGAGGGTCATCTTGAGCGATTCACTCAGGACAGACTGCTGGTTAGGAAATAAACAGCAGTGTCCTATTCTCTCTCTTGGGAAAGCTACTCTAGTGGAGTAGGAACCGGGTGGGGGTTGTACCACCGGCAAGAGAGAGAATCACCTGGGTATTGGTAGGGGTCTGGAGATCTGTGTGATATAAGTCTCAGGCTGTCGGTTAGGAATAAACGGCAGGCTTGAATCAGTGCTCTCTTCAGTGGAAGTGTCCCAGTGCGACATCCCCTGGCCTCTGAAGTTTCAGCGCCAGCTGGAGAGAGACACACACAGATATTCAAACCCCAGATATCGACCCAGTAGTGGAGTAGCGGAGCTTGACAGAAGCTGCCGGCTGAAACTCACTGAAGGAAGGGGGCGGAGCCAGCGCCAAATTCAAATCGCGCAGGTCTGAAAAAAACCAAGTTGGAGGCGGACCTGGGGGAGGTACTCCAAGCTTGACAGAAGCTGCCGGCTGAAACTCACTGAAGGAAGGGGGCGGAGCCAGCGCCAAATTCAAATCGCGCAGGTCTGCCCAGCTGGAAGAAGCGGACCTGCAAGGAATACCCAGAAACATACAGCTCTGACCGGCAAAGGGGGCGGGACCAGCGGGAACTTTTAAAAACTTACCTTCTCAATGCAAAAGGGGCTGGCCGATCACAGAACAAAGCCAGGTATAACTATATAAAAGGGGCTGTGTTTTCGAGAGGGGTCTCTTCGTTCCTGGCTCGACCTCCGCACCCCGGACTTGACCTCTGCAGCCTGTGACCGTAAGTAACCCGCAGCAGCTTGCGAAACTCCCTTGATTTTAATAGTGGTTGAGGCTTTGGGGAAGGGAACTTGTTTTGTGTCTTGTGATTTTGCTAAAACCTGTGTAACTGTAAGAATTTTCGTTGTGTCCGCTATATTACCTTTTGAATAGACTTAGTTGTATTAGAGCATAAGATTTTACTGTGTTTCTTCTGTTGATGATTTTGACCTGGGTTTACAATAAATCTTGATTTGATGCTAATTGGAGTCGTTTAAATTCTTCAATCCTTCACCAGCGATCTCTGACCAAGTCATTGTTAAAATACTCCTCACCTTAATTCCGGGTTCAGGAATCGAGGGTCATCTTGAGCGATTCACTCAGGACAGACTGCTGGTTAGGAAATAAACAGCAGTGTCCTATTCTCTCTCTTGGGAAAGCTACTCTAGTGGAGTAGGAACCGGGTGGGGGTTGTACCACCGGCAAGAGAGAGAATCACCTGGGTATTGGTAGGGGTCTGGAGATCTGTGTGATATAAGTCTCAGGCTGTCGGTTAGGAATAAACGGCAGGCTTGAATCAGTGCTCTCTTCAGTGGAAGTGTCCCAGTGCGACATCCCCTGGCCTCTGAAGTTTCAGCGCCAGCTGGAGAGAGACACACACAGATATTCAAACCCCAGATATCGACCCAGTAGTGGAGTAGCGGAGATGGCACCCTCTACAGGAGGAGGTTACAGAGATGGGGACGTGGCTGGAGGAGGTTACAGAGATGGGGAGGGGGTGGAGGAGGTTACAGAGATGGGGAGGGTTCTGGAGGAGGTTACATATTTGGGGAGGGAGTGGAGGTTACAGAGATGGGGAGGGGCTGGAGGTTACAGAGATGGGGAGGGGGTGGAGGAGGTTACAGAGATGGGGAGGGGTCTGGAGGAGATTACAGAGATGGGGAGGGGGCTGGAGGAGGTTACAGAGATGGGGAGGGGGTGGAGGAGGTTACAGAGATGGGGAGGGGGGGGAAGGAGGTTACAGAGATGGGGAGGGGGTGGAGGAGGTGACAGAGATGGGGAGGGGGGTGGAGGAGGTTACAGAGATGGGGAGGGGGGTGGAGGAAGTTACAGAGATGGGGAGAAGGTGGAGGAGGTTACAGAGATGGGGAAGGGGTGGAGGAGGTTACAGAGATGGGGAGGGGGTGGAGGAAGTTACAGAGATGGGGAGAAGGTGGAGGAGGTTACAGAGATGGGGAGGGGGTGGAGGTTACAGAGATGGGGAGGGGGTGGAGGAGGTTACGGAGATGGGGAGAAGGTGGAGGAGGTTACAGAGATGGGGAGGGGCTGGAGGTTACAGAGATGGGGAGGGGGTGGAGGAGGTTACAGAGATAGGGAGGGGGTGGAGGAGGTTACAGAGAATGGGAGGGGGTGGAGGAGGTTACAGAGATGGGGCGGGGTTGGAGGAGGTTACAGTGATGGGGAGGGGGTGGAGGTTACAGAGATGGGGAGGGGCTGGAGGTTACAGAGATGGGGAGGGGGTGGAGGAGGTTACAGAGTTGGTGAGGGGGCTGGAGGTTACAGAGATGGGGAGGCGGCTGGAGGAGGTTACAGAGATGGGCAGGGGGCTGGAAGAGGTTACAGAGATGGAGAGGGGGGTCGAAGAGGTTACAGAGATGGGGAGGGGGCTGGAGGAGGTTACAGAGATGGGAGGGGGCAGGAGGAGAATATAGAGATAGGGAGGGAGGCTGGTGGAGGTTACAGAGAAAGGGAATGACCGGGAGGAGGTTACAGAGATGGGGAGGGTTGGATGTTACAGAGATGGGGTGGGGGTTGAGGTTACAGAGATGGGGAGGGGACTGGAGGTGACAGAGATGGGGAGGGGGTGGAGGTTACAGATATGGGGAGGGGCTGGAGGTTACAGAGATCGGGAGGGGGTGGAGGAGGTTACAGAGTTGGGGAGGGGGCTGGAGGTTACAGAGATGGGGAGGCGGCTGGAGGAGGTTACAGAGATGGGGAGGTGGCTAGGCGGCAAGGTGGAGGTTACTGAGATGGGGTGGGGGCTGGAGGAGGTTACAGCGATTGGGAGGGGGCTGCAGAAGGTTACAGAGATAGGGAGGGGGCTAGAGGTTACAGAGATGGGGAGGAGGTGGAGGAGGTTACAGAGATGGGGAGGGGCTGGAGGTGGTTACAAAGATGGGGAGGGGGCTGGAGGAGGTTACAGAGATGGGGAGGGGGCTGGAGGAGGTTACAGAGATGGGCAGGGGGCTGGAGGAGGTTACAGAGATGGGGAGGGGCTGGAGGTTACAGAGATGGGGAGGGGGTGGAGGAGGTTACAGAGATGGGGAGGGGGCTGGAGGAGGTTACAGAGATGGGGAGGGGGTGGAGGTATTTACAGAGATGGGGAGGGGGTGGAGGAATTTACAGAGATGTGGAGGGGGTGGAGGAGGTTACAGAGATGGGGAGGGGGCTGGAGGAGGTTACAGAGATGGGGAGGGGGCTGGAGGAGGTTACAGAGATGGGGAGGGGGTGGAGGAAGTTACAGAGATGGGGAGGGGGTGGAGGAGGTTACAGAGATGGGGAGGGGGTGGACGAGGTTACAGAGATGGGGAGGGGGTGGAGGAGGTTACAGAGATGGGGAGGGGTGGGAGGAGGTTACAGCGATAGGGAGGGGGTGGAGGTTACAGAGATGGGGAGGGGCTGGAGGTTCCAGAGATGGGGAGGGGGTGGAGGAGGTTACTGAGTTGGGGAGGGGGCTGGAGGTTACAGAGATGGGGAGGCGGCTGGAGGAGGTTACAGAGATGGGGAGGGAGTGGAGGTTACAGAGATGGGGAGGGGGTGGAGGAGGTTACAGAGATGGGGAGGGGCTGGAGGAGGTTACAGAGATGGGGAGGGGGCTGGAGGAGGTTACAGAGGTGGTGAACGGGCTGGAGGAGGTAACAGTGATGGGCAGGGGGCTGGTGGAGGTTACAGAGAAAGGGAGTGGGCGGGAGGAGGTTACAGAGATGGGGAGGGTTGGAGGTTACAGAGATGGTGAGGGGGTGGAGGTTACAGAGATGGGGAGGGGGCTGGAGGTGACAGAGATGGGGAGGGGGTGGAGGTTACAGAGATGGGGAGGGGGTGGAGGTTACAGAGATGGGGATGGGGCTGGAGGTTACAGAGATGGGGATGGGGTGGAGGAGGTTACAGAGATGGGGAGGGGGCTGGAGGAGGTTACAGAGATGGGGAGGGGCTGGAGGTTACAGAGATGGGGAGGGGGTGGAGGAGGTTACAGAGATGGGGAGGGGGTGGAGGAATTTACAGAGATGTGGAGGGGGTGGGGGATGTTACAGAGATGGGGAGGGTGCTGGAGGAGGTTACAGAGATGCGGATGGGGTGGAGTAGGTTACAGAGATGGGGAGGGAGTGGAGTAGCTTACAGAGATGTGGAGAGGGGCTGGAGGGGGTTACAGAGATGGGGAGGGGGCTGGAGGAGGTTACAGAGATGGGGAGGGGGTGGAGGAAGTTACAGAGATGGGGAGGGGGTGGAGGAGGTTACAGAGATGGGGAGGGGGTGGACGAGGTTACAGAGATGGGGAGGGGGTGGAGGAGGTTACAGAGATGGGGAGGGGTGGGAGGAGGTTACAGAGATGGGGAGGGGGTGGAGGTTACAGAGATGGGGAGGGGCTGGAGGTTCCAGAGATGGGGAGGGGGTGGAGGATGTTACTGACCTGGGGAGGGGGCAGGAGGTTACAGAGATGGGGAGGCGGCTGGAGGAGGTTACAGAGATGGGGAGGGAGTGGAGAGTACAGAGATGGGGAGGGGCTGGAGGTTACAGAGATGGGAGGTGGCTGGAGGAGGTTACAGAGATGGGGAGGTGGCTAGGCGGCAAGGTGGCGGTTACTGAGATGTCATGGGGGCTGGAGGAGGTTACAGCGATGGGAAGGGGGTTGGAGAAGGTTACAGAGATAGGGAGGGGGCTAGAGGTTACAGAGATGGGGAGGGGGTGGAGGAGGTTACAGAGATGGGGAGGGGCTGCAGGAGGTTACAGAGATGGGGAGGGGGCTGGAGGAGGTTACAGAGATGGGGAGGGGGCGGGAGGAGGTGACAGTGATGGGCAGGGGGCTGGTGGAGGTTACAGAGAAAGGGATTGGGCGGGAGGAGGTTACAGAGATGGGGAGGGTTGGAGGTTACAGAGATGGGGAGGGGGTGGAGGTTACATAGATGGGGAGGGGGCTGGAGGTGACAGAGATGGGGAGGGGGTGGAGGTTACAGAGATGGGGAGGGGGTGGAGGTTACAGAGATGGGGATGGGGCTGGAGGTTACAGAGATGGGGATGGAGTGGAGGAGGTTACAGAGATGGGGAGGGTGCTGGAGGAGGTTACTGAGATGGGGAGGGGCTGGAGGTTACAGAGATGGGGAGGGGGTGGAGGAGGTTACAGAGATGGGGAGGGGGCTGGAGGAGGTTACAGAGATGGGGAGGGGGTGGAGGAATTTACAGAGATGTGGAGGGGGTGGGGGATGTTACAGAGATGGGGAGGGGGCTGGAGGAGGTTACAGAGATGCGGATGGGGTGGAGTAGGTTACAGAGATGGGGAGGGGGTGGAGTAGCTTACAGAGATGTGGAGAGGGGCTGGAGGGGGTTACAGAGATGGGGAGGGGGCTGGAGGTTACAGAGATGGGGAGGGGCTGGAGGTTCCAGAGATGGGGAGGGGGTGGAGGATGTTACTGACCTGGGGAGGGGGCTGGAGGTTACAGAGATGGGGAGGCGGCTGGAGGAGGTTACAGAGATGGGGAGGGAGTGGAGAGTACAGAGATGGGGAGGGGCTGGAGGTTACAGAGATGGGAGGTGGCTGGAGGAGGTTACAGAGATGGGGAGGTGGCTAGGCGGCAAGGTGGCGGTTACTGAGATGTCATGGGGGCTGGAGGAGGTTACAGCGATGGGAAGGGGGTTGGAGAAGGTTACAGAGATAGGGAGGGGGCTGGAGGGGGTTACAGAGATGGGGAGGGGGCTGGAGGAGGTTACAGAGATGGGGAGGAGGTGGAGGAAGTTACAGAGATGGGGAGGGGGTGGAGGAGGTTACAGAGAGGGGGAGGGGGTGGACGAGGTTACAGAGATGGGGAGGGGGTGGAGGAGGTTACAGTGATGGGGAGGGGTGGGAGGAGGTTACAGAGATGGGGAGGGGGTGGAGGTTACAGAGATGGGGAGGGGCTGGAGGTTCCAGAGATGGGGAGGGGGTGGAGGAGGTTACTGACTTGGGGAGGGGGCTGGAGGTTACAGAGATGGGGAGGCGGCTGGAGGAGGTTGCAGAGATGGGGAGGGAGTGGAGAGTACAGAGATGGGGAGGGGCTGGAGGTTACAGAGATGGGAGGTGGCTGGAGGAGGTTACAGAGATGGGGAGGTGGCTAGGCGGCAAGGTGGCGGTTACTGAGATGTCATGGGGGCTGGAGGAGGTTACAGCGATGCGGAGGGGGTTGGAGAAGATTACAGAGATAGGGAGGGGGCTAGAGGTTACAGAGATGGGGAGGCGGCTAGAGGTTACAGAGATGGGGAGGGGGTGGAGGAGGTTACAGAGATGGGGAGGGGCTGGAGGAGGTTACAGAGATGGGGAGGGGGCTGGAGGAGGTTACAGAGGTGGGGAGGGGGCTGGAGGAGGTTACAGTGATGGGCAGGGGGCTGGTGGAGGTTACAGAGAAAGGGATTGGGCGGGAGGAGGTTACAGAGATGGGGAGGGTTGGAGATTACAGAGATGGGGAGGGGGTGGAGGTTACAGAGATGGGGAGGGGGCTGGAGGTGACAGAGATGGGGAGGGGGTGGAGGTTACAGAGATGGGGAGGGGGTGGAGGTTACAGAGATGGGGATGGGGCTGGGAGGAGGTGAGAGAGATGGTGAGGGGCTGGAGGTTACAGAGATGGGGAGGGGGCTGGGAGGAGGTTACATATATTGGGAGGGGGTGGAGGTTACAGAGATGGGGAGGCGGTGGAGGTTACAGAGATGGGGGGGGGCTGTAGGTTACAGAGATGGGGAGGGGGCTGGGAGGAGGTTACAGAGATGGGTAGGGGGTGGAGGTTACAGAGATGGGGAGGGGGTGGAGGTGACAGAGATAGGGGGTCTGGAGGTTACAGAGATGGGGAGGTTCTGGCAGTTACAGAGATAGGGAGGGGACTGGGAGGAGTTTACAGAGATGGGGAGGGGGTGGAGGAGGTTACAGAGATGGGGAGGCGGCTGGAGGAGGTTACAGAGATGGGGAGGGAGTGGAGGTTACAGAGATGGAGAGGGGCTGGAGGTTACAGAGATGGGAGGTGGCTGGAGGAGGTTACAGAGATGGGGAGGTGGCTAGGCGGCAAGGTGGAGGTTACTGAGATGTCATGGGGGCTGGAGGAGGTTACAGCGATGGGGAGGGGGTTGGAGAAGGTTACAGAGATAGGGAGGGGGCTAGAGGTTACAGAGATGGGGAGGGGGTGGAGGAGGTTACAGAGATGGGGAGGGGCTGGAGGAGGTTACAGAGATGGGGAGGGGGCTGGAGGAGGTTACAGAGGTGGGGAACGGGCTGGAGGAGGTAACAGTGATGGGCAGGGGGCTGGTGGAGGTTACAGAGAAAGGGAGTGGGCGGGAGGAGGTTACAGAGATGGGGAGGGTTGGAGGTTACAGAGATGGGGAGGGGGTGGAGGTTACAGAGATGGGGAGGGGGCTGGAGGTGACAGAGATGGAGAGGGGGTGGAGGTTACAGAGATGGGGAGGGGGTGGAGGTTACAGAGATGGGGATGGGGCTGGAGGTTACAGAGATGGGGATGGGGTGGAGGAGGTTACAGAGATGGGGAGGGGGCTAGAGGAGGTTACAGAGATGGGGAGGGGCTGGAGGTTACAGAGATGGGGAGGGGGTGGAGGAGGTTACAGAGATGGGGAGGGGGTGGAGGAATTTACAGAGATGTGGAGGGGGTGGGGGATGTTACAGAGATGGGGAGGGGGCTGGAGGAGGTTACAGAGATGCGGATGGGGTGGAGTAGGTTACAGAGATGGGGAGGGGGTGGAGTAGCTTACAGAGATGTGGAGAGGGGCTGGAGGGGGTTACAGAGATGGGGAGGGGGCTGGAGGAGGTTACAGAGATGGGGAGGGGGTGGAGGAAGTTACAGAGATGGGGAGGGGGTGGAGGAGGTTACAGAGAGGGGGAGGGGGTGGACGAGGTTACAGAGATGGGGAGGGGGTGGACGAGGTTACAGAGATGGGGAGGGGGTGGAGGAGGTTACAGAGATGGGGAGGGGTGGGAGGAGGTTACAGAGATGGGGAGGGGGTGGAGGTTACAGAGATGGGGAGAGGCTGGAGGTTCCAGAGATGGGGAGGGGGTGGAGGAGGTTACTGACTTGGGGAGGGGGCTGGAGGTTACAGAGAATGGGGAGGCGGCTGGAGGAGGTTACAGAGATGGGGAGGGAGTGGAGAGTACAGAGATGGGGAGGGGCTGGAGGTTACAGAGATGGGAGGTGGCTGGAGGAGGTTACAGAGATGGGGAGGTGGCTAGGCGGCAAGGTGGCGGTTACTGAGATGTCATGGGGGCTGGAGGAGGTTACAGCGATGGGGAGGGGGTTGGAGAAGGTTACAGAGATAGGGAGGGGGCTAGAGGTTACAGAGATGGGGAGGGGGTGGAGGAGGTTACAGAGATGGGGAGGGGCTGGAGGAGGTTACAGAGATGGGGAGGGGGCTGGAGGAGGTTACAGAGGTGGGGAGGGGGCTGGAGGAGGTTACAGTGATGGGCAGAGGGCTGGTGCAGGTTACAGAGAAAGGGATTGGGCGGGAGGAGGTTACAGAGATGGGGAGGGTTGGAGGTTACAGAGATGGGGAGGGGGTGGAGGTTACAGAGATGGGGAGGGGGCTGGAGGTGACAGAGATGGGGAGGCGGCTGGAGGAGGTTACAGAGATGGGGAGGGAGTGGAGGTTACAGAGATGGAGAGGGGCTGGAGGTTACAGAGATGGGAGGTGGCTGGAGGAGGTTACAGAGATGGGGAGGTGGCTAGGCGGCAAGGTGGAGGTTACTGAGATGTCATGGGGGCTGGAGGAGGTTACAGCGATGGGGAGGGGGTTGGAGAAGGTTACAGAGATAGGGAGGGGGCTAGAGGTTACAGAGATGGGGAGGGGGTGGAGGAGGTTACAGAGATGGGGAGGGGCTGGAGGAGGTTACAGAGATGGGGAGGGGGCTGGAGGAGGTTACAGAGGTGGGGAACGGGCTGGAGGAGGTAACAGTGATGGGCAGGGGGCTGGTGGAGGTTACAGAGAAAGGGAGTGGGCGGGAGGAGGTTACAGAGATGGGGAGGGTTGGAGGTTACAGAGATGGGGAGGGGGTGGAGGTTACAGAGATGGGGAGGGGGCTGGAGGTGACAGAGATGGAGAGGGGGTGGAGGTTACAGAGATGGGGAGGGGGTGGAGGTTACAGAGATGGGGATGGGGCTGGAGGTTACAGAGATGGGGATGGGGTGGAGGAGGTTACAGAGATGGGGAGGGGGCTAGAGGAGGTTACAGAGATGGGGAGGGGCTGGAGGTTACAGAGATGGGGAGGGGGTGGAGGAGGTTACAGAGATGGGGAGGGGGTGGAGGAATTTACAGAGATGTGGAGGGGGTGGGGGATGTTACAGAGATGGGGAGGGGGCTGGAGGAGGTTACAGAGATGCGGATGGGGTGGAGTAGGTTACAGAGATGGGGAGGGGGTGGAGTAGCTTACAGAGATGTGGAGAGGGGCTGGAGGGGGTTACAGAGATGGGGAGGGGGCTGGAGGAGGTTACAGAGATGGGGAGGGGGTGGAGGAAGTTACAGAGATGGGGAGGGGGTGGAGGAGGTTACAGAGAGGGGGAGGGGGTGGACGAGGTTACAGAGATGGGGAGGGGGTGGAGGAGGTTACAGAGATGGGGAGGGGTGGGAGGAGGTTACAGAGATGGGGAGGGGGTGGAGGTTACAGAGATGGGGAGAGGCTGGAGGTTCCAGAGATGGGGAGGGGGTGGAGGAGGTTACTGACTTGGGGAGGGGGCTGGAGGTTACAGAGATGGGGAGGCGGCTGGAGGAGGTTACAGAGATGGGGAGGGAGTGGAGAGTACAGAGATGGGGAGGGGCTGGAGGTTACAGAGATGGGAGGTGGCTGGAGGAGGTTACAGAGATGGGGAGGTGGCTAGGCGGCAAGGTGGCGGTTACTGAGATGTCATGGGGGCTGGAGGAGGTTACAGCGATGGGGAGGGGGTTGGAGAAGGTTACAGAGATAGGGAGGGGGCTAGAGGTTACAGAGATGGGGAGGGGGTGGAGGAGGTTACAGAGATGGGGAGGGGCTGGAGGAGGTTACAGAGATGGGGAGGGGGCTGGAGGAGGTTACAGAGGTGGGGAGGGGGCTGGAGGAGGTTACAGTGATGGGCAGAGGGCTGGTGCAGGTTACAGAGAAAGGGATTGGGCGGGAGGAGGTTACAGAGATGGGGAGGGTTGGAGGTTACAGAGATGGGGAGGGGGTGGAGGTTACAGAGATGGGGAGGGGGCTGGAGGTGACAGAGATGGGGAGGGGGTGGAGGTTACAGAGATGGGGAGGGGTGGAGGTTACAGAGATGGGGATGGGGCTGGGAGGAGGTGAGAGAGATGGTGAGGGGCTGGAGGTTACAGAGATGGGGAGGGGGCTGGGAGGAGGTTACATATATTGGGAGGGGGTGGAGGTTACAGAGATGGGGAGGCGGTGGAGGTTACAGAGATGGGGGGGGCTGTAGGTTACAGAGATGGGGAGGGGGCTGGGAGGAGGTTACAGAGATGGGGAGGGGATGGAGGTGACAGAGATAGGGGGTCTGGAGGTTACAGAGATGGGGAGGTTCTGGCAGTTACAGAGATAGGGAGGGGACTGGGAGTAGTTTACAGAGATGGGGAGGGGGTGGAGGAGGTTACAGAGATGGGGAGGGGTGGAGGAGAATATTGAGATAGGGAGGGAGGCTGGAGGATGTTATCGAGATAGGGAGTGGACTGGAGAAGGTGACAGAGATAGGGAGGGGTCTAGAGGTTACAGAGATGGAGAGGGGGTGGAGGAAGTTACAGAGATGTGGTGGGGGTGGGGGAGGTTACAGAGATGGGGAGGGGGTGGAGTAGCTTACAGAGATGGGGAGGGGGCTGGAGGAGGTTACAGAGATGGGGAGGGTGCTGGAGGAGGTTACAGTAATGGGAAGGGGGTGGAGGAGGTTACAGAGATGGGGAGGGGGTGGAAGAGATTACAGAGATGGGGAGGGTGCTGGAGGAGGTTACAGAGATGGGGAGGGGGTGGAGGAGGTTACAGAGATGGGGAGGGGGTGGAGGTTACAGAGATGTGGAGGGGTCTGGAGGATGTTACAGAGATGGGGAGGGGGTGGAGGAGGTTACTGAAATGGGGAGGTGGCTGGAGGTTACAGAGATGGGGAGGGGCCTGGAGGAGGTTACAGAGATGGGGAGGGGCTGGAGGTTACAGAGATGGGGAGGGGTCTGGAGGAGATTACAGAGATGGGGAGGGGGCTGGAGGTTACAGAGATGGGGAGGGGGTGGAGGAGGTTACAGAGATGGGGAGGAGTCTGGAGGATGTTACAGAGATGGGGAGGGGGTGGAGGAAGTTACAGAGATGGGGAGGCGATGGAGGAGGTTACAGAGATGGGGAGGGGGGTGGAGGAGGTTACAGAGATGGGGAGGGGGCTGGAGGAGGTTACAGTGATGGGGAGGGGGTGGATGAAGTTACAGAGATGGGGAGGGGGTGGTGGAGGTGACAGAGAAGGGGAGGTGGCTGGAGGAGGTTACAGAGATGGGGAGGGGGCTGGAGGAGGTGACAGAGATGTGGAGGGGGTGGAGGAGGTTACAGAGATGGGGAGGGGGTGGAGGAGGTTACAGAGATGGGGAGGGGGTGGAGGAGGTTACAGAGATGGGGAGGGTGCTGGAGGAGGTTACAGAGATGGGGAGGGGGTGGAGGAGTTTACAGAGATGGGGAGGGGGTGGAGGAGGTTACAGAGATGGGGAAGGGGTGGAGGAGGTTACAGAGAAGGGGAGGGGGTGGACGAGGTTACAGAGATGGGGAGGGGGTGGAGGAGGTTACAGAGATGGGGAGGGGGTGGACGAGGTTACAGAGATGGGGAGGGGTTGGAGGAGGTTACAGTGATGGGGAGGGGCTGGAGGTTACAGAGATGGGGAGGGGTGGAGGAGGTTACAGAGTTGGTGAGGGGGCTGGAGGTTACAGAGATGCGGAGGCGGCTGGAGGAGGTTACAGAGATGGGCAGGGGGCTGGGGGAGGTTACAGAGATGGGGCGGGGGTGGAGGAGGTTACAGAGATGGAGAGGGGGGTGGAGGAGGTTACAGAGATGGGGAGGGGGCTGGAGGAGGTTACAGAGATGGAAGGGGGCAGGAGGAGAATATAGAGATAGGGAGGGAGGCTGGTGGAGATTACAGAGAAAGGGATTGACCGGGAGGAGGTTACAGACATGGGGAGGGTTGGATGTTACAGAGATGGGGAGGGGTGGAGGTTACAGAGATGGGGAGGGGACTGGCGGTGACAGAGATGGGGAGGGGGTGGAGGTTACAGAGATGGGGAGGGGCTGGAGGTTACAGAGATGGGGAGGGGGCTGGGAGGAGGTGACAGAGATGGTGAGGGGCTGGAGGTTACAGAGATGGGGAGGGGGCTGGAGGAGGTTACAGAGATGGGGCGGGGGTGGAGGAGCTTACAGAGATGGAGAGGGGGGTGGAGGAGGTTACAGAGATGGGGAGGGGGCTGGAGGAGGTTACAGAGATGGGAGGGGGCAGGATGAGAATATAGAGATAGGGAGGGACGCTGGTGGAGGTTACAGAGAAAGGGAATGACCGGGAGGAGGTTACAGAGATGGGGAGGGTTGGATGTTACAGAGATGGGGAGAGGATGGAGGTTACAGAGATGGGGAGGGGACTGGAGGTGACAGAGATGGGGAAGGGGTGGAGGTTACAGAGATGGGGAGGGGCTGGAGGTTACAGAGATGGGGAGGGGGCTGGGAGGAGGTGACAGAAATGGTGAGGGGCTGGAGGTTACAGAGATGGAGAGGGGGCTGGGAGGAGGTTACATAGATGGGGAGGGGGTGGAGGTTCCAGAGATGGGGAGGGGGTGGAGGTTACAGAGATGGGGGGGGGGCTGTAGGTTACAGAGATGGGGAGGGGGCTGGGAGGAGGTTACAGAGATGGGGAGGGGGTGGAGCTTACAGAGATGGGGAGGGGGTGGGGGTTACAGAGATAGGGGGTCTGGATGTTACAGAGACGGGGAGGGGGCTGGAGGTTACAGAGTGGTGGAGGGGTGGAGGTTACAGAGATAGGGAGGGAGGCTGGAGGATGTTATTGAGATAGGGAGGGGACTGGAGAATGTTACTGAGATAGGGAGGGGGCTAGAGGTTACAGAGATGGGGAGGGGGTGGAGGAAGTTACAGAGATGTGGAGGGGGTGGTGAGGTTACAGAGATGGGGAGGGGGTGGGGGAGGTTACTGAGATGGGGAGGGGGCCTGAGGAGTTACAGAGATGCGGAGGTGGTTGAGGAGATTACAGTGATGAGGAGGGGGAGGAGGAGGTTACAGAGATGGGGACGGGGTGGAATAGTTTACAGAGATGGGGAGGGTGCTGGAGGAGGTTACAGAGATGGGGAGGGGGTGGAGGAGGTTACAGAGATGGGGAGGGGGTGGAGGAGGTTTCCGAGATGGGGAGGGGGTGGAGGAGGTTACAGAGATGGGGAGGGGGTGGAGGTTACAGGGATGGGGAGGGGCTGGATGTTACAGAGATGGGGAGGGTTGGAGGTTACAGAGATGGGGAGGGGGTGGAGGTTACAGAGATGGGGAGAGGCTGGAGGTTACAGAGATGGGGAGGGGGCTGGGAGGAGGTGACAGAGATGGTGAGGGGCTGGAGGTTACAGAGATTGGGAGGGGGCTGGAGGAGGTTACAGAGATGGGGCGGGGGTGGAGGAGCTTACAGAGATGGAGAGGGGGGTGGAGGAGGTTACAGAGATGGGGAGGGGGCTGGAGGAGGTTACAGAGATGGGAGGGGGCAGGATGAGAATATAGAGATAGGGAGGGACGCTGGTGGAGGTTACAGAGAAAGGGAATGACCGGGAGGAGGTTACAGAGATGGGGAGGGTTGGATGTTACAGAGATGGGGAGAGGATGGAGGTTACAGAGATGGGGAGGGGACTGGAGGTGACAGAGATGGGGAAGGGGTGGAGGTTGCAGAGATGGGGAGGGGCTGGAGGTTACAGAGATGGGGAGGTGGCTGGGAGGAGGTGACAGAAATGGTGAGGGGCTGGAGGTTACAGAGATGGAGAGGGGGCTGGGAGGAGGTTACATAGATGGGGAGGGGGTGGAGGTTACAGAGATGGGGAGGGGGTGGAGGTTACAGAGATGGGGGGGGGCTGTAGGTTACAGAGATGGGGAGGGGGCTGGGAGGAGGTTACAGAGATGGGGAGGGGGTGGAGCTTACAGAGATGGGGAGGGGGTGGGGGTTCCAGAGATAGGGGGTCTGGATGTTACAGAGACGGGGAGGGGGCCTGAGGAGTTACAGAGATGCGGAGGTGGTGGAGGAGATTACAGTGATGAGGAGGGGGAGGAGGAGGTTACAGAGATGGGGACGGGGTGGAATAGTTTACAGAGATGGGGAGGGTGCTGGAGGAGGTTACAGAGATGGGGAGGGGGTGGAGGAGGTTACAGAGATGGGGAGGGGGTGGAGGAGGTTTCCGAGATGGGGAGGGGGTGGAGGAGGTTACAGAGATGGGTAGGGCGTGGAGGTTACAGGGATGGGGAGGGGCTGGATGTTACAGAGATGGGGAGCGGGTGGAGGAGGTTACAGAGATGGGGAGGTGGCTAGAGGTTACAGAGATGGAGAGGGGGTGGAGGAAGTTACAGAGATGTGGTGGGGGTGGGGGAGGTTACAGAGATGGGGAGGGGGTGGAGTAGCTTACAGCGATGGGGAGGGGGCTGGAGGAGGTTACAGAGATGAGGAGGGTGCTGGAGGAGGTTACAGTAATGGGGAGGGGGTGGAGGACGTTACAGAGATGGGGAGGGGGTGGAAGAGATTACAGAGATGGGGAGGGTGCTGGAGGAGGTTACAGAGATGGGGAGGGGGTGGAGGAGGTTACAGAGATGGGGAGGGGGTGGAGGTTACAGAGATGTGGAGGGGTCTGGAGGATGTTACAGAGGTGGGGAGGGGGTGGAGGAGGTTACTGAAATGGGGAGGTGGCTGGAGGTTACAGAGATGGGGAGGGGCCTGGAGGAGGTTACAGAGATGGGGAGGGGCTGGAGGAGATTACAGAGATGGGGAGGGGGCTGGAGGTTACAGAGATGGGGAGGGGGTGGAGGAGGTCACAGTGATGGGGAGAGGTCCGGAGGATGTTACAGAGATGGGGAGGGGGTGGAGGAAGTTACAGAGATGGGGAGGGGATGGAGGAGGTTACAGAGATGGGGAGGGGGGTGGAGGAGGTTACAGAGATGGGGAGGGGGCTGGAGGAGGTTACAGTGATGGGGAGGGGGTGGAGGAAGTTACAGAGATGGGGAGGGGGTGGTGGAGGTGACAGAGAAGGGGAGGTGGCTGGAGGAGGTTACAGAGATGGGGAGGGGGCTGGAGGAGGTGACAGAGATGTGGAGGGGGTGGAGGAGGTTACAGAGATGGGGAGGGGGTGGAGGAGGTTACAGAGATGGGGAGGGGGTGGAGGAGGTTATAGAGATGGGGAGGGTGCTGGAGGAGGTTACAGAGATGGGGAGGGGGTGGAGGAGGTTACAGAGATGGGGAGGGGGTGGAGGAGGTTACAGAGATGGGGAAGGGGTGGAGGAGGTTACAGAGAAGGGGAGGGGGTGGACGAGGTTACAGAGATGGGGAGGGGGTGGAGGAGGTTACAGAGATGGGGAGGGGGTGGACGAGGTTACAGAGATGGGGAGGGGTTGGAGGAGGTTACAGTGATGGGGAGAGGCTGGAGGTTACAGAGATGGGGAGGGGTGGAGGAGGTTACAGAGTTGGTGAGGGGGCTGGAGGTTACAGAGATGCGGAGGCGGCTGGAGGAGGTTACAGAGATGGGCAGGGGGCTGGAGGAGGTTACAGAGATGGGGCGGGGGTGATGGAGGTTACAGAGATGGAGAGGGGGGTGGAGGAGGTTACAGAGATGGGGAGGGGGCTGGAGGAGGTTACAGAGATGGGGAGGGACGCTGGTGGAGGTTACAGAGAAAGGGATTGACCGGGAGGAGGTTACAGACATGGGGAGGGTTGGATGTTACAGAGATGGGGAGGGGTGGAGGTTACAGAGATGGGGAGGGGACTGGCGGTGACAGAGATGGGGAGGGGGTGGAGGTTACAGAGATGGGGAGGGGCTGGAGGTTACAGAGATGGGGAGGGGGCTGGGAGGAGGTGACAGAAATGGTGAGGGGCTGGAGGTTACAGAGATGGAGAGGGGGCTGGGAGGAGGTTACATAGATGGGGAGGGGGTGGAGGTTACAGAGATGGGGAGGGGGTGGAGGTTACAGAGATGGGGGGGGGGCTGTAGGTTACAGAGATGGGGAGGGGGCTGGGAGGAGGTTACAGAGATGGGGAGGGGGTGGAGCTTACAGAGATGGGGAGGGGGTGGGGGTTACAGAGATAGGGGGTCTGGATGTTACAGAGACGGGGAGGGGGCTGGAGGTTACAGAGTTGTGGAGGGGTGGAGGTTACAGAGATAGGGAGGGAGGCTGGAGGATGTTATTGAGATAGGGAGGGGACTGGAGAATGTTACTGAGATAGGGAGGGGGCTAGAGGTTACAGAGATGGGGAGGGGGTGGAGGAAGTTACAGAGATGTGGAGGGGGTGGTGAGGTTACAGAGATGGGGAGGGGGTGGGGGAGGTTACAGAGATGGGGAGGGGGCCTGAGGAGTTACAGAGATGCGGAGGTGGTGGAGGAGATTACAGTGATGAGGAGGGGGAGGAGGAGGTTACAGAGATGGGGACGGGGTGGAATAGTTTACAGAGATGGGGAGGGTGCTGGAGGAGGTTACAGAGATGGGGAGGGGGTGGAGGAGGTTACAGAGATGGGGAGGGGGTGGAGGAGGTTTCCGAGATGGGGAGGGGGTGGAGGAGGTTACAGAGATGGGGAGGGCGTGGAGGTTACAGGGATGGGGAGGGGCTGGATGTTACAGAGATGGGGAGCGGGTGGAGGAGGTTACAGAGATGGGGAGGTGGCTAGAGGTTACAGAGATGGAGAGGGGGTGGAGGAAGTTACAGAGATGTGGTGGGGGTGGGGGAGGTTACAGAGATGGGGAGGGGGTGGAGTAGCTTACAGAGATGGGGAGGGGGCTGGAGGAGGTTACAGAGATGGGGAGGGTGCTGGAGGAGGTTACAGTAATGGGGAGGGGGTGGAGGAGGTTACAGAGATGGGGAGGGGGTGGAAGAGATTACAGAGATGGGGAGGGTGCTGGAGGAGGTTACAGAGATGGGGAGGGGGTGGAGGAGGTTACAGAGATGGGGAGGGGGTGGAGGTTACAGAGATGTGGAGGGGGTGGACGAGGTTACAGAGATGGGGAGGGGTTGGAGGAGGTTACAGTGATGGGGAGAGGCTGGAGGTTACAGAGATGGGGAGGGGTGGAGGAGGTTACAGAGTTGGTGAGGGGGCTGGAGGTTACAGAGATGCGGAGGCGGCTGGAGGAGGTTACAGAGATGGGCAGGGGGCTGGAGGAGGTTACAGAGATGGGGCGGGGGTGATGGAGGTTACAGAGATGGAGAGGGGGGTGGAGGAGGTTACAGAGATGGGGAGGGGGCTGGAGGAGGTTACAGAGATGGGGAGGGACGCTGGTGGAGGTTACAGAGAAAGGGATTGACCGGGAGGAGGTTACAGACATGGGGAGGGTTGGATGTTACAGAGATGGGGAGGGGTGGAGGTTACAGAGATGGGGAGGGGACTGGCGGTGACAGAGATGGGGAGGGGGTGGAGGTTACAGAGATGGGGAGGGGCTGGAGGTTACAGAGATGGGGAGGGGGCTGGGAGGAGGTGACAGAAATGGTGAGGGGCTGGAGGTTACAGAGATGGAGAGGGGGCTGGGAGGAGGTTACATAGATGGGGAGGGGGTGGAGGTTACAGAGATGGGGAGGGGGTGGAGGTTACAGAGATGGGGGGGGGGCTGTAGGTTACAGAGATGGGGAGGGGGCTGGGAGGAGGTTACAGAGATGGGGAGGGGGTGGAGCTTACAGAGATGGGGAGGGGGTGGGGGTTACAGAGATAGGGGGTCTGGATGTTACAGAGACGGGGAGGGGGCTGGAGGTTACAGAGTTGTGGAGGGGTGGAGGTTACAGAGATAGGGAGGGAGGCTGGAGGATGTTATTGAGATAGGGAGGGGACTGGAGAATGTTACTGAGATAGGGAGGGGGCTAGAGGTTACAGAGATGGGGAGGGGGTGGAGGAAGTTACAGAGATGTGGAGGGGGTGGTGAGGTTACAGAGATGGGGAGGGGGTGGGGGAGGTTACAGAGATGGGGAGGGGGCCTGAGGAGTTACAGAGATGCGGAGGTGGTGGAGGAGATTACAGTGATGAGGAGGGGGAGGAGGAGGTTACAGAGATGGGGACGGGGTGGAATAGTTTACAGAGATGGGGAGGGTGCTGGAGGAGGTTACAGAGATGGGGAGGGGGTGGAGGAGGTTACAGAGATGGGGAGGGGGTGGAGGAGGTTTCCGAGATGGGGAGGGGGTGGAGGAGGTTACAGAGATGGGGAGGGCGTGGAGGTTACAGGGATGGGGAGGGGCTGGATGTTACAGAGATGGGGAGCGGGTGGAGGAGGTTACAGAGATGGGGAGGTGGCTAGAGGTTACAGAGATGGAGAGGGGGTGGAGGAAGTTACAGAGATGTGGTGGGGGTGGGGGAGGTTACAGAGATGGGGAGGGGGTGGAGTAGCTTACAGAGATGGGGAGGGGGTGGAGGAGGTTACAGAGATGGGGAGGGGGTGGAGGTTACAGAGATGTGGAGGGGTCTGGAGGATGTTACAGAGGTGGGGAGGGGGTGGAGGAGGTTACTGAAATGGGGAGGTGGCTGGAGGTTACAGAGATGGGGAGGGGCCTGGAGGAGGTTACAGAGATGGGGAGGGGCTGGAGGAGATTACAGAGATGGGGAGGGGGCTGGAGGTTACAGAGATGGGGAGGGGGTGGAGGAGGTTACAGAGATGGGGAGGGGTCTGGAGGATGTTACAGAGATGGGGAGGGGGTGGAGGAAGTTACAGAGATGGGGAGGGGATGGAGGAGGTTACAGAGATGGGGAGGGGGGTGGAGGAGGTTACAGAGATGGGGAGGGGGCTGGAGGAGGTTACAGTGATGGGGAGGGGGTGGAGGAAGTTACAGAGATGGGGAGGGGGTGGTGGAGGTGACAGAGAAGGGGAGGTGGCTGGAGGAGGTTACAGAGATGGGGAGGGGGCTGGAGGAGGTGACAGAGATGTGGAGGGGGTGGAGGAGGTTACAGAGATGGGGAGGGGGTGGAGGAGGTTACAGAGATGGGGAGGGGGTGGAGGAGGTTACAGAGATGGGGAGGGTGCTGGAGGAGGTTACAGAGATGGGGAGGGGGTGGAGGAGGTTACAGAGATGGGGAGGGGGTGGAGGAGGTTACAGAGATGGGGAAGGGGTGGAGGAGGTTACAGAGAAGGGGAGGGGGTGGACGAGGTTACAGAGATGGGGAGGGGGTGGAGGAGGTTACAGAGATGGGTAGGGGGTGGACGAGGTTACAGAGATGGGGAGGGGTTGGAGGAGGTTACAGTGATGGGGAGGGGCTGGAGGCTACAGAGATGGGGAGGGGTGGAGGAGGTTACAGAGTTGGTGAGGGGGCTGGAGGTTACAGAGATGCGGAGGCGTCTGGAGGAGGTTACAGAGATGGGCAGGGGGCTGGAGGAGGTTACAGAGATGGGGCGGGGGTGATGGAGGTTACAGAGATGGAGAGGGGGGTGGAGGAGGTTACAGAGATGGGGAGGGGGCTGGAGGAGGTTACAGAGATGGGGAGGGACGCTGGTGGAGGTTACAGAGAAAGGGATTGACCGGGAGGAGGTTACAGACATGTGGAGGGTTGGATGTTACAGAGATGGGGAGGGGTGGAGGTTACAGAGATGGGGAGGGGACTGGCGGTGACAGAGATGGGGAGGGGGTGGAGGTTACAGAGATGGGGAGGGGCTGGAGGTTACAGAGATGGGGAGGGGGCTGGGAGGAGGTGACAGAGATGGTGAGGGGCTGGAGGTTACAGAGATGGGGAGGGGGCTGGAGGAGGTTACAGAGATGGGGCGGGGTGGAGGAGCTTACAGAGATGGAGAGGGGGGTGGAGGAGGTTACAGAGATGGGGAGGGGGCTGGAGGAGGTTACAGAGATGGGAGGGGGCAGGATGAGAATATAGAGATAGGGAGGGACGCTGGTGGAGGTTACAGAGAAAGGGAATGACCGGGAGGAGGTTACAGAGATGGGGAGGGTTGGATGTTACAGAGATGGGGAGGGGATGGAGGTTACAGAGATGTGGAGGGGACTGGAGGTGACAGAGATGGGGAAGGGGTGGAGGTTACAGAGATGGGGAGGGGCTGGAGGTTACAGAGATGGGGAGGGGGCTGGGAGGAGGTGACAGAAATGGTGAGGGGCTGGAGGTTACAGAGATGGAGAGGGGGCTGGGAGGAGGTTACATAGATGGGGAGGGGGTGGAGGTTACAGAGATGGGGAGGGGGTGGAGGTTACAGAGATGGGGGGGGGGCTGTAGGTTACAGAGATGGGGAGGGGGCTGGGAGGAGGTTACAGAGATGGGGAGGGGGTGGAGCTTACAGAGATGGGGAGGGGGTGGGGGTTACAGAGATAGGGGGTCTGGATGTTACAGAGACGGGGAGGGGGCTGGAGGTTACAGAGTTGTGGAGGGGTGGAGGTTACAGAGATAGGGAGGGAGGCTGGAGGATGTTATTGAGATAGGGAGGGGACTGGAGAATGTTACTGAGATAGGGAGGGGGCTAGAGGTTACAGAGATGGGGAGGGGGTGGAGGAAGTTACAGAGATGTGGAGGGGGTGGTGAGGTTACGGAGATGGGGAGGGGGTGGGGGAGGTTACAGAGATGGGGAGGGGGCCTGAGGAGTTACAGAGATGCGGAGGTGGTGGAGGAGATTACAGTGATGAGGAGGGGGAGGAGGAGGTTACAGAGATGGGGACGGGGTGGAGGAGGTTTCCGAGATGGGGAGGGGGTGGAGGAGGTTACAGAGATGGGGAGGGGGTGGAGGTTACAGGGATGGGGAGGGGCTGGATGTTACAGAGATGGGGAGCGGGTGGAGGAGGTTACAGAGATGGGGAGGTGGCTGGAGGTTACAGAGATGGGGAGGGGGCGGGAGGAGGTTACAGAGATGGGGAGGGGTCTGGAGGAGGTTACAGAGATGGAAAGGGGGTGGAGGTTACAGAAATGGGGAGGGGGTGGAGGTGACAGAGATGGGGAGGGGGTGGAGGTTACAGAGATGGGGAGGGGCTGGAGGTTACGGAAATGGGGAGGGGGCTGGGAGGAGGTGACAGAGATGGTGAGGGGCTGGAGGTTAGAGAGATGGAGAGGGGGCTGGGAGGAGGTTACATAGATGGGGAGGGGGTGGAGGTTACAGAGATGGGGAGGGGGTGGAGGAGGTTACAGAGATGGGGGGGGGCTGTAGGTTACAGAGATGGAGAGGGGGCTGAGTGGAGGTTACAGAGATGGGGAGGGGGTGGAGGTTACAGAGATAGTGGGTCTGGAGGTTACAGAGATGGGGAGGGGCTGGCGGTTACAGAGATAGGGAGGGGACTGGAAGGAGCATACAGAGATGGGGAGGAAGTGGAGGAGGTTACAGAGATGGGGACGGGGTGGAGGAGGTTACAGAGATGGGGATGGGCTGGAGGTTACAGAGATGGGGAGGGGTGGAGGAGAATATAGAGATAGGGAGGGAGGCTGGAGGATGTTATCCAGATAGGGAGGGGACTGGAGAAGATTACAGAGATAGGGAGGGGGCTATAGGTTACAGAGATGGGGAGGGGGTGGTGGAAGTTACAGAGATGTGGAGGGGGTGGGGGAGGTTACAGAGATGGGGAGGGGGCTGGAGGAGGTACAGAGATGCGGAGGGGGTGGAGTAGGTTACAGAGATGGGGAGGGGGTGGAGTAGCTTACAGAGATGGGGAGGGGGCTGGAGGAGGTTACAGAGATGGGGAGGGTGCTGGAGGAGATTACAGTGATGGGGTGGGGGTGGAGGAGGTTACAGAGATGGGGAGGGGGTGGAGGAGGTTACAGAGATGGGGAGGGGGTGGAAGAGTTTACAGAGGTGTGGAGGATGCTGGAGGAGGTTAGAGAGATGGGGAGGGGGTGGAGGAGGTTACAGAGATGGGGAGGGGCTGGAGGAGGTTTCTGAGATGGGGAGGGGGTGGAAGAGTTTACAGAGATGGGGAGGATGCTGGAGGAGGTTAGAGAGATGGGGAGGGGGTGGAGGAGGTTACAGAGATGGGGAGGAGGTGGAGGAGGTTTCTGAGATGGGGAGGGGGTGGAGGAGGTTACAGAGATGGGGAGGGGGTGGAGGTTACAGAGATGGGGAGGGGCTGGATGTTACAGAGATGGGGAGGGGGTGGAGGAGGTTACAGAGTTGGGGAGGTGGCTGGAGGTTACAGAGATGGGGAGGGGGCTGGAGGAGGTTACAGAGATGGGGAGGGGTCTGGAGGAGGTTACAGAGATGGGGAGGGAGTGGAGGTTACTGAGATGGGGAGGGGCTGGAGGTTACAGAGATGGGGACGGGCTGGAGGAGGTTACAGAGATGGGGAGGGGGCTGGAGGTTACAGAGATGGGGAGGGGACTGGAGGAGGTTACAGAGATGGGGAGGGGTCTGGAGGAGATTACAGAGATGGGGAGGGGGCTGGAGGTTACAGAGATGGGGAGGGGGTGGAGGAGGTAACAGAGATGGGGAGGGGGTAGAGGAGGTTACAGATATGGGGAGGGGGTGGGGGAAGTTTCAGAGATGGGGAGGGGGTGGAGGAGGTTACAGAGATGGGGAGGGGGGTGGAGAAGGTTACAGAGATGGGGAGGGGGCTGGAGGAGGTTACAGCGATGGGGAGGGGGTGGAGGAAGTTACAGAGATGGGGAGGGGGTGGAGGAGGTTACAGAGAGGGGGAGGGGGTGGAGGAGGTTACAGAGATGGGGAGGGGGTGGAGGAGGTTACAGAGATGGGGAGGAGGCTGGAGGAGGTTACAGAGATGGGGAGGGGGTGGCAGAAGTTACAGAGATGTGGAGGGGGTGGGGGAGGTTACAGAGATGGGGAGGGAGCTGGAAGAGGTTACAGAGATGCGGAGGGGGTGGAGTAGGTTACAGAGATGGGGAGGGGGTGGAGTAGCTTACAGAATTGGGGAGGGGGTGGAGGAGGTTACAGAGATGTGGAGGGGGTTGAGGAGGTTTCCGAGATGGGGAGGGGGTGGAGGAGGTTACAGAGATGGGGAGGGGGTGGAGGTTACAGAGATGGGTAGGGGCTGGAGGTGACAGAGATCGGGAGGGGCTGGAGGAGGTTACAGAGTTGGGGAAGGGGCTGGAGGTTACAGAGATGGGGAGGCGGCTGGAGAAGGTTACAGAGATGGGGAGGGAGTGGAGGTTACAGAGATGGGGAGGGGCTGGAGGTTACAGAGATGGGAGGTGGCTGGAGGTGGTTACAGAGATGGGGAGGTGGCTAGGCGGCAAGATGGAGGTTACTGAGATGGGGTGGGGGCTGGAGGAGGTTACAATGATGGGGAGGGGGCTGGAGAAGGTTACAGATATAGGGAGGGGGCTAGAGGTTACAGAGATGGGGAGGGGGTGGAGGAGGTTACAGAGATGGGGAGGGGGCTGGAGGAGGTTACAGAGATGGGGAGGGAATGGAGGTTACAGAGATGGGGAGGGGACTATAGGTGACAGAGATGGGGAGGGGGTGGAGGAGGTTACAGAGATGGGGAGGGTGTGGAGGTTACAGAGATGGGGAGGGGCTGGAGGTTACAGAGATGGGGAGGGGGTGGAGGAGGTTACAGAGATGGGGAGGTGGCTGGAGGTTACAGCGATGGGGAGGGGGCTGGAGGAGGTTACAGAGATGGGGAGGGAGTGGAGGTTACAGAGATGGGGAGGGGACTAGAGGTGACAGAGATGGGGAGGGGGTGGAGGTACAGAGATGGGGAGGGGGTGGAGGAGGTTACAGAGATGGGGAGGGGGCTGGAGGTGGTTACAGCGATGGGGAGGGGGTGGAGGAAGTTACAGAGATGGGGAGGGGGTGGAGGAGGTTACAGAGATGGGGAGGGGGTGGGGGAGGTTACAGAGATGGGGAGGGGGCTGGAGGAGGTTACAGAGATGCGGAGGGGGTGGAGTAGGTTACAGAGATGGGGAGGGGGTGGAGTAGCTTACAGAATTAGGGAGAGGGTGGAGGTGGTTACAGAGATGGGGAGGGGGTGGAGGAGTTTTCCGAGATGGGGAGGGGTTGGAGGAGGTTACAGAGATGGGGAGGGGCTGGAGCTTACAGAGATGGGGAGGGGTCGGTGAGGAGGTTACATAGATGGGGAGGGGGTGGAGGTTACAGAGATGGGGAGTGGGTGGAGGTTACAGAGATGGGGGGGGCTGTAGGTCACAGAGATGGGGAGGGGGTTGGGAGGAGGTTACAGAGATGGGGAGGGGGTGGAGGTTACAGAGATAGTGGGTCTGGAGGTTACAGAAATGGGGAGGGGCTGTAGGTCACAGAGATGGGGAGGTGGTGGAGGAGGTTACAGAGATGGGGAGGGGGTGGAGGAGATTACAGAGATGGGGAGGGGCTGGAGGAGGATACAGAGATGGGGAGGGGGTTGGAGGAGGTTACAGAGATGGGGAGGGGGTGGCAGAAGTTACAGAGATGTGGAGGGGGTGGAGTAGGTTACAGAGATGGGGAGGGGGTGGAGGACGTTACAGAGATAGGGAGGGGACTGGAGTATGTTACAGAGATAGGGAGGGGGCTAGAGGTTACAGAGATGGGGAGGGGTTGGAGGAAGTTACAGAGATGTGGAGGGGGTGGGGTGCTTACAGAGATGGGGAGGGGGTGGGGGAGGTTACTGAGATGGGGAGGGGGCTGGAGGAGTTACAGAGATGCGGAGGTGGTGGAGCAGATTACAGAGATGGGGAGGGGGCTGGAGGAGGTTACAGAGATGAGGAGGGTGCTGGAGGAGATTACAGTGATGGGGAGGGGGTGGAGGAGGTTACAGAGATGAGGAGGGGGAGGAGGAGGTTACAGAGATGGGGAGGGGGTGGAAGAGTTTACAGAGATGGGGAGGGTGCTGGAGGATATTACAGAGATGGGGAGTGGGTGGAGGAGGTTACAGAGATGGGGAGGGGGTGGAGGAGGTTTCCGAGATGGGGAGGGGGTGGAGGAGGTTACAGAGATGGGGAGGGGGTGGAGGTTACAGAGATGGGGAGAGGGCTGGAGGTGACAGAGATGGGGAGGGGGTGGAGGTGACAGAGATGGGGAGGGGGTGGAGGTTACAGAGATGGGGAGATGCTGGATGTTACAGAGATGGGGAGGGGGTGGAGGAGGTTACAGAGATGGGGAGGTGGCTGGAGGTTACAGAGATGGGGAGGGGGCGGGAGGAGGTTCCAGAAATGGGGAGGGGTCTGGAGGAGGTTACAGAGATGGGGAGGGAGTGGAGGTTACTGAGATGGGGAGGGGGAGGAGGAGGTTATAGAGATGGGGAGGGGTCTGGAGGAGATTACAGAGATGGGGAGTGGGCTTTAGGTTACAGAGATGGGGAGGGGGTGGAGGAGGTAACAGAGATGGGGAGGGGGTGGAGGAGGTTACAGAGATGGGGAGGGGGGTGGAGTAGGTTACAGAGATGGGGAGGGGGCTGGAGGAGGTTACAGCGATGGGGAGGGGGTGGAGGAAGTTACAGAGATGGGGAGGGGGTGGAGGAGGTTACAGAGATGGGGAGGGGGTGGAGGAGGTTACAGAGATGGGGAGGGGGTGGAGGAGGTTACAGAGATGGGGAGGGGGCTGGAGGAGGTTACAGAGATGGGGAGGGGGTGGCAGAAGTTACAGAGATGGGGAGGGGGCTGGAAGAGGTTACAGAGAAGCGGAGGGGGTGGAGTAGGTCACAGAGTTGGGGAGCGGATGGAGGAGGTTACAGAGATGGGGAGGGGGTTGAGGAGGTTTCCGTGATGGGGAGGGGGTGGAGGAGGTTACAGAGATGGGGAGGGGGTGGAGGTTACAGAGATGGGGAGTGGCTGGAGGTTACAGAGATGGGGAGGCGGCTGGAGAAGGTTACAGAGATGGGGAGGGAGTGGAGGTTACAGAGATGGGGATGGGCTGGAGGTTACAGAGATGGGGAGGCGGCTGGAGGAGGTTACAGAGATGGGGAGATGGCTAGGCGGCAAGTTGGAGGTTACTGAGATGGGGTGGGGGCTGGAGGAGGTTACAATGATGGGGAGGTGGCTGGAGAAGGTTACAGAGATAGGGAGGTGGCTAGAGGTTACAGAGATGGGGAGGGGGTGGAGGAGGTTACAGAGATGGGGAGGGAATGGAGGTTACAGAGATGGGGAAGGGACTAGAGGTGACAGAGATGGGGAGGGGGTGGAGGTTACAGAGATGGGGAGGTGGCTGGAGGTTACAGAGATGGGGAGGGGGCTGGAGGAGGTTACAGAGATGGGGAGGGAATGGAGGTTACAGAGATGGGGACGGGACTAGAGGTTACAGAGATGGGGAGGGTGTGGAGGTTACAGAGATGGGGAGGGGCTGGAGGAGGTTACAGAGATGGGGAGGGAGTGGAGGTTACAGAGATGGGGAGGGGACTAGAGGTGACAGAGATGGGGAGGGGGTGGAGGTTACAGAGATGGGGAGGGGGTGGAGGAGGTAACAGAGATGGGGAGGGGGTGGAGGAGGTTACAGAGATGGGGAGGAGGGTGGAGTAGGTTACAGAGATGGGGAGGGGGCTGGAGGAGGTTACAGCGATGGGGAGGGGGTGGAGGAAGTTACAGAGATGGGGAGGGGGTGGAGGAGGTTACAGAGATGGGGAGGGGGTGGAGGAGGTTACAGAGATGGGGAGGGGGTGGAGGAGGTTACAGAGATGGGGAGGGGGCTGGAGGAGGTTACAGAGATGGGGAGGGGGTGGCAGAAGTTACAGAGATGGGGAGGGGGCTGGAAGAGGTTACAGAGAAGCGGAGGGGGTGGAGTAGGTCACAGAGATGGGGAGGGGGTGGAGTAGCTTACAGAGTTGGGGAGCGGATGGAGGAGGTTACAGAGATGGGGAGGGGGTTGAGGAGGTTTCCGTGATGGGGAGGGGGTGGAGGAGGTTACAGAGATGGGGAGGGGGTGGAGGTTACAGAGATGGGGAGTGGCTGGAGGTTACAGAGATGGGGAGGCGGCTGGAGAAGGTTACAGAGATGGGGAGGGAGTGGAGGTTACAGAGATGGGGATGGGCTGGAGGTTACAGAGATGGGGAGGCGGCTGGAGGAGGTTACAGAGATGGGGAGATGGCTAGGCGGCAAGTTGGAGGTTACTGAGATGGGGTGGGGGCTGGAGGAGGTTACAATGATGGGGAGGTGGCTGGAGAAGGTTACAGAGATAGGGAGGTGGCTAGAGGTTACAGAGATGGGGAGGGGGTGGAGGAGGTTACAGAGATGGGGAGGGAATGGAGGTTACAGAGATGGGGAAGGGACTAGAGGTGACAGAGATGGGGAGGGGGTGGAGGTTACAGAGATGGGGAGGTGGCTGGAGGTTACAGAGATGGGGAGGGGGCTGGAGGAGGTTACAGAGATGGGGAGGGAATGGAGGTTACAGAGATGGGGACGGGACTAGAGGTTACAGAGATGGGGAGGGTGTGGAGGTTACAGAGATGGGGAGGGGCTGGAGGAGGTTACAGAGATGGGGAGGGAGTGGAGGTTACAGAGATGGGGAGGGGACTAGAGGTGACAGAGATGGGGAGGGGGTGGAGGTTACTGAGATGGGGAGGGGGTGGAGGAGGTTACAGAGATGGGGAGGGGGCTGGAGGTGGTTACATCGATGGGGAGGGGGTGGAGGAGGTTACAGAGATGGGGAGGGGGTGGGGGAGGTTACAGAGATGGGGAGGGGGCTGGAGGAGGTTACAGAGATGCGGAGGGGGTGGAGTAGGTTACAGAGATGGGGAGGGGGTGGAGTAGCTTACAGAGTTAGGGAGAGAGTGGAGGTGGTTACAGAGATGGGGAGGGGGTGGAGGAGGTTTCCGAGATGGGGAGGGGGTGGAGGAGGTTACAGAGATGGGGAGGGGCTGGAGCTTACAGAGATGGGGAGGGGTCTGGGAGGAGGTTACATAGATGGGGAGGGGGTGGAGGTTACAGAGATGGGGAGTGGGTGGAGGTTACAGAGATGGGGGGGGCTGTAGGTTACAGAGATGGGGAGGGGGTTGGGAGGAGGTTACAGAGATGGGGAGGGGGTGGAGGTTACAGAGATAGTGGGTCTGGAGGTTACAGAGATGGGGAGGGGCTGGCGGTTACAGAGATAGAGAGGGGACTGGGAGGAGTTTACAGAGATGGGGAGGAGGTGGAGGAGGTTACAGAGATGGGGAGGGGGTGGAGGTGGTTACAGAGATGGGGAGGGGGCTGGAGGTTACAGAGATGGGGAGGGGTGGAGGTTACAGAGATAGGGAGGGAGGCTGGAGGATGTTATCGAGATAGGGAGGGGACTGGAGAATGTTACAGAGATAGGGAGGGGTCTAGAGGTTACAGAGATGGAGAGGGGGTGGAGGAAGTTACAGAGATGGGGATGGGGTGGGGGAGGTTACAGAGATGGGGAGGGGGCTGGAGGAGTTACAGAGATGCGGAGGTGGTGGAGAAGGTTACAGAGATGGGGAGGGGTGGAGTAGCTTACAGAGATGGGGAGGGGGTGGAGGAGGTTACAGAGATGAGGAGGGGGAGGAGGAGGTTACAGAGATGGGGAGGGGGTGGAAGAGTTTACAGAGATGGGGAGAGTGCTGGAGGAGGTTACAGAGATGGGGAGGGGGTGGAGGAGGTTACAGAGATGGGGAGGGGGTGGAGGAGGTTTCCGAGATGGGGAGGGGGTGGCGGAGGTTACAGAGATGGGGAGGGGGTGGAGGTTACAGAGATAGGGAGGGGGCTGGATGTTACAGAGATGGGGAGGGGGTGGAGGAGGTTACAGAGATGGGGAGGTGGCTGGAGGTTACAGAGATGGGGAGGGGGCGGGAGGAGGTTACAGAGATGGGGAGGGGTCTGGAGGAGGTTACAGAGATGGGGAGGGAGTGGAGGTTACTGAGATGGGGAGGGGCTGGAGGCTACAGAGATGTGGAGGGGGTGGAGGATGTTATAGAGATGGGGAGGGGGCTGGAGGTTACAGAGATGGGGAGGGGACTGGAGGAGGTCACAGAGATGGGGAGGGGTCTGGAGGAGATTACAGAGATGGGGAGGGGGCTTTAGGTTACAGAGATGGGGAGGGGGTGGAGGAGGTAACAGAGATGGGGAGGGGGTGGAGGAGGTTACAGGTATGGGGAGGGGGTGGAGGAAGTTACAGAAATGGGGAGGGGATGGAGGAGGTTACAGAGATGGGGAGGGGGGTGGAGGAGGTTACAGAGATGGGGAGGGGGCTGGAGGAGGTTACAGCGATGGGGAGGGGGTGGAGGAAGTTACAGAGATGGGAGGGGTGGAGGAGGTTACAGAGATGGGGAGGTGGTGGAGGAGTTTACAGAGATGGGGAGGGGGTGGAGGAGGTTACAGAGATGGGGAGGGGGCTGGAGGAGGTTACAGAGATGGGGAGGGGGTTATCAGAAGTTACAGAGATGTGGAGGGGTTGGGGGAGGTTACAGAGATGGGGAGGGGGCTGGAAGAGGTTACAGAGATGCTGAGGGGGTGGAGTAGGTTACAGAGATGGGGAGGGGGTGGAGTAGCTTACAGAGTTGGGGAGGGGATGGAGGAGGTTACAGAGATGGGGAGGGGGTTGAGGAGGTTTCCGAGATGGGGAGGGGGTGGAGGAGGTTACAGAGATGGGGAGGGGGTGGAGGTTACAGAGATGGGGAGTGGCTGGAGGTTACAGAGATGGGGAGGGGGCTGGAGGAGGTTACAGAGTTGGGGAGGGGGCTGGAGGTTACAGAGATGGCGAGGTGGCTAGGCGGCAAGGTGGAGGTTACTGAGATGGGGTGGGGGCTGGAGGAGGTTACAATGATGGGGAGTGGGCTGGAGAAGGTTACAGAGATAGGGAGGGGGCTAGTGGTTACAGAGATGGGGAGGGGGTGGAGGAGGTTACAGAGATGGGGAGGGGCGGGAGGAGGTTACAGAGATGGGGAGGGGGCTGGAGGAGGTTACAGAGATGGGGAGGGGGGTGGAGGAGGTTACAGAGATGGGTAGGGGGCTGGAGGAGGTTACAGAGATGGGGAGGGGGCTGGAGGAGGTTACAGAGATGGGCAGGGGGCTGGAGGAGGTTACAGAGATGGGGCGGGGGTGGAGGAGGTTACAGTGATGGGGAGGGCGCTGGAGGAGGTTACAGAGATGGGAGGGGGCTGGAGGAGTATATAGAGATAGGGAGGGAGGCTGGTGGACGTTACAGAGAAAGGGAGTGACTGGGTGGAGGTGACAGAGATGGGAGGGTTGGAGGTTACAGGGATGGGGAGGGGACTGGAGGAGGTTACAGAGATGGGGAGGGGTCTGGAGGAGATTACAGAGATGGGGAGGGGGCTTTAGGTTACAGAGATGGGGAGGGGGTGGAGGAGGTAACGGAGATGGGGAGGGGGTGGAGGAGGTTACATATATGGGGAGGGGGTGGAGGGAGTTACAGAAATGGGGAGGGGGTGGAGGACGTTACAGAGATGGGGAGGGGGGTGGAGGAGGTTACAGAGATGGGGAGGGGGCTGGAGGAGGTTACAGCGATGGGGAGTGGGTGGAGGAAGTTACAGAGATGGGGAGGGGGTGGAGGAGGTTACAGAGATGGGGAGGGGGTGGAGGAGGTTACAGAGATGGGGAGGGGGTGGAGGAGGTTACAGAGATGGGGAGGGGGCTGGAGGAGGTTACAGAGATGGGGAGGGGGTGGCAGAAGTTACAGAGATGTGGAGGGGGTGGGGGAGGTTACAGAGATGGGGAGGGGGCTGGAAGAGGTTACAGAGATGCGGAGGGGGTGGAGTAGGTTGCAGAGATGGGGAGGGGGTGGAGTAGCTTACACAGTTGGGGAGGGGATGGAGGAGGTTACAGAGATGGGGAGGGGGTTGAGGAGGTTTCCGAGATGGGGAAGGGGTGGAGGAGGTTACAGAGATGGGGAGGGGGTGGAGGTTACAGAGATGGGGAGTGGCTGGAGGTTTCAGAGATGGGGAGGGGGCTGGAGGAGGTTACAGAGTTGGGGAGGGGGCTGGAGGTTACAGAGATGGGGAGGCGGCTGGAGAAGGTTACAGAGATGGGGAGGGAGTGAAGGTTACAGAGATGGGGAGGGGCTGGAGGTTACAGAGATGGGAGGTGGCTGGGGGAGGTTACAGAGATGGGGAGGTGGCTAGGCGGCAAGGTGGAGGTTACTGAGATGGGTTGGGGGCTGGAGGAGGTTACAATGATGGGGAGTGGGCTGGAGAAGGTTACAGAGATATGGAGGGGGCTAGTGGTTACAGAGATGGGGAGGGGGTGGAGGAGGTTACAGAGATGGGGAGGGGCTGGAGGAGGTTACAGAGATGGGGAGGGGGCTGGAGGAGGTTACAGATATGGGGAGGGGGCTGGAGGAGGTTACAGAGATGGGGAGGGGGCTGGAGGAGGTTACAGAGATGGGGAGGGGGGTGGAGGAGGTTACAGAGATGGGTAGGGGGCTGGAGGAGGTTACAGAGATGGGGAGGGGGCTGGAGGAGGTTACAGAGATGGGCAGGGGGCTGGAGGAGGTTACAGAGATGGGGCGGGGGTGGAGGAGGTTACAGTGATGGGGAGGGCGCTGGAGGAGGTTACAGAGATGGGAGGGGGCTGGAGGAGTATATAGAGATAGGGAGGGAGGCTGGTGGACGTTACAGAGAAAGGGAGTGACTGGGTGGAGGTGACAGAGATGGGAGGGTTGGAGGTTACAGGGATGGGGAGGGGACTGGAGGAGGTTACAGAGATGGGGAGGGGTCTGGAGGAGATTACAGAGATGGGGAGGGGGCTTTAGGTTACAGAGATGGGGAGGGGGTGGAGGAGGTAACGGAGATGGGGAGGGGGTGGAGGAGGTTACATATATGGGGAGGGGGTGGAGGGAGTTACAGAAATGGGGAGGGGGTGGAGGACGTTACAGAGATGGGGAGGGGGGTGGAGGAGGTTACAGAGATGGGGAGGGGGCTGGAGGAGGTTACAGCGATGGGGAGTGGGTGGAGGAAGTTACAGAGATGGGGAGGGGGTGGAGGAGGTTACAGAGATGGGGAGGGGGTGGAGGAGGTTACAGAGATGGGGAGGGGGTGGAGGAGGTTACAGAGATGGGGAGGGGGCTGGAGGAGGTTACAGAGATGGGGAGGGGGTGGCAGAAGTTACAGAGATGTGGAGGGGGTGGGGGAGGTTACAGAGATGGGGAGGGGGCTGGAAGAGGTTACAGAGATGCGGAGGGGGTGGAGTAGGTTGCAGAGATGGGGAGGGGGTGGAGTAGCTTACAGAGTTGGGGAGGGGATGGAGGAGGTTACAGAGATGGGGAGGGGGTTGAGGAGGTTTCCGAGATGGGGAAGGGGTGGAGGAGGTTACAGAGATGGGGAGGGGGTGGAGGTTACAGAGATGGGGAGTGGCTGGAGGTTTCAGAGATGGGGAGGGGGCTGGAGGAGGTTACAGAGTTGGGGAGGGGGCTGGAGGTTACAGAGATGGGGAGGCGGCTGGAGAAGGTTACAGAGATGGGGAGGGAGTGAAGGTTACAGAGATGGGGAGGGGCTGGAGGTTACAGAGATGGGAGGTGGCTGGGGGAGGTTACAGAGATGGGGAGGTGGCTAGGCGGCAAGGTGGAGGTTACTGAGATGGGTTGGGGGCTGGAGGAGGTTACAATGATGGGGAGTGGGCTGGAGAAGGTTACAGAGATATGGAGGGGGCTAGTGGTTACAGAGATGGGGAGGGGGTGGAGGAGGTTACAGAGATGGGGAGGGGCTGGAGGAGGTTACAGAGATGGGGAGGGGGCTGGAGGAGGTTACAGATATGGGGAGGGGGCTGGAGGAGGTTACAGAGATGGGGAGGGGGCTGGAGGAGGTTACAGAGATGGGGAGGGGGGTGGAGGAGGTTACAGAGATGGGTAGGGGGCTGGAGGAGGTTACAGAGATGGGGAGGGGGCTGGAGGAGGTTACAGAGATGGGCAGGGGGCTGGAGGAGGTTACAGAGATAGGGCGGGGGTGGAGGAGGTTACAGTGATGGGGAGGGGGCTGGAGGAGGTTACAGAGATGGGAGGGGGCTGGAGGAGTATATAGAGATAGGGAGGGAGGCTGGTGGAGGTAACAGAGAAAGGGAGTGACCGGGAGGAGGTTACAGAGATGGGAGGGTTGGAGGTTACAGGGATGGGGTGGGGACTGGAGGAGGTGACAGAGATGGGGAGGGGTCTGGAGGAGATTACAGAGATGGGGAGGGGGCTTTAGGTTACAGGGATGGGGAGGTGGTGGAGGAGGTTACAGAGATGGGGAGGTGGCTGGAGGTTACAGAGATGGGGAGGGGGCGGGAGGAGGTTACAGAGATGGGGAGGAGTCTGGAGGAGGTTACAGAGATGGGGAGGGAGTGGAGGTTACTGAGATGGGGAGGGGCTGGAGGTTACAGAGATGTGGAGGGGGTGGAGGAGGTTATAGAGATGGGGAGGGGGCTGGAGGTTACAGAAATGGGGAGGGGACTGGAGGAGGTCACAGAGATGGGGAGGGGTCTGGAGGAGATTACAGAGATGGGGAGGGGGCTTTAGGTTACAGAGATGGGGAGGGGGTGGAGGAGGTAACAGAGATGGGGAGGGGGTGGAGGAGGTTACAGATATGGGGAGGGGGTGGAGGAAGTTACAGAAATGGGGAGGGGGCGGAGGAGGTTACAGAGATGGGGAGGGGGGTGGAGGAGGTTACAGAGATGGGGAGGGAGTGGAGGAGGTTACAGAGATGGGGAGGTGGTGGAGGAGGTTACAGAGATGGGCAGTGGGTGGAGGAGGTTACAGAGATGGGAAGGGGGCTGGAGGAGGTTACAGAGATGGGGAGGGGGTGGCAGAAGTTACAGAGATGGGGAGGGGGTGGGGGAGGTTACAGAGATGGGGAGGGGGCTGGAAGAGGTTACAGGGATGCGGAGGGGGTGGAGTAGGTTACAGAGATGGGGAGGGGGTGGAGTAGCTTACAGAGTTGGGGAGGGGATGGAGGAGGTTACAGAGATGGGGAGGGGGTTGAGGAGGTTTCCGAGATGGGGAGGGGGTGGAGGAGGTTACAGAGATGGGAGGGGGCTGGAGGAGTATATAGAGATAGGGAGGGAGGCTGGTGGAGGTAACAGAGAAAGGGAGTGACCGGGAGGAGGTTACAGAGATGGGAGGGTTGGAGGTTACAGGGATGGGGTGGGGACTGGAGGAGGTTACAGAGATGGGGAGGGGTCTGGAGGAGATTACAGAGATGGGGAGGGGGCTTTAGGTTACAGAGATGGGGAGGGGGTGGAGGAGGTAACAGAGATGGGGAGGGGGTGGAGGAGGTTACAGAGATGGGGAGGGGGTTGGAGGAGGTTACAGAGATGGGGAGGGGGCTGGAGGAGGTTAAAGCGATGGGGAGGGGGTGGAGGAAGTTACAGAGAGGTAGAGGGGGTGGGGGAGGTTACAGAGATGGGGAGGGGGCTGGAAGAGTTTACAGAGATGCGGAAGTGTTGGAGTAGGTTACAGAGATGGGGAGGGGGTGGAGTAGCTTACAGAGTTGGGGAGGGGATGGAGGAGGTTACAGAGATGGGGAGGGGGTTGAGGAGGTTTCCGAGATGGGGAGGGGGTGGAGGGGGTTACAGAGATGGGGAGGGGGTGGAGGTTACAGAGATGGGGAGTGGCTGGAGGTTACAGAGATGGGGAGGGGGCTGGAGGAGGTTACAGAGTTGGGGAGGGGGCTGGAGGTTACAGAGATGGGGAGGCGGCTGGAGAAGGTTACAGAGATGGGGAGGGAGTGGAGGTTACAGAGATGGGGAGGGGCTGGAGGTTACAGAGATGGGAGGTGGCTGGAGGAGGTTACAGAGATGGGGAGGTGGCTAGGCGGCAAAGTGGAGGTTACTGAGATGGGGTGGGGGCTGGAGGAGGTTACAATGATGGGGAGTGGGCTGGAGAAGGTTACAGAGATAGGGAGGGGACTAGTGGTTACAGAGATGGGGAGGGGGGTGGAGGAGTTTACAGCGATGTGGAGGGGCTGGAGGAGGTTACAGAGATGGGGAGGGGCTGGAGAAGGTTACAGAGATGGGGAGGGGGCTGGAGGAGGTTACAGAAATGGGTAGGGGGCTGGAGGAGGTTACAGAGATGGCGAGGGGGCTGGAGGAGGTTACAGAGATGGGGAGGGGGGTGGAGGAGGTTACAGAGATGGGGAGGGGGCTGGAGGAGGTTACAGCGATGGGGAGGGGATGGAGGAAGTTACAGAGATGGGGAGGGGGTGGAGGAGGTTACAGAGATGGGGAGGTGGTGGAGGAGGTTACAGAGATGGGCAGGGGGTGGAGGAGGTTACAGAGATGGGAAGGGGGCTGGAGGAGGTTACAGAGATGGGGAGGGGGTGGCAGAAGTTACAGATATGGGGAGGGGGTGGGGGAGGTTACAGAGATGGGGAGGGGGCTGGAAGAGGTTACAGAGATGCGGAGGGGGTGGAGTAGGTTACAGAGATGGGGAGGGGGTGTAGTAGCTTACAGAGTTGGGGAGGGGATGGAGGAGGTTACAGAGATGGGGAGGGGGTTGAGGAGGTTTCCGAGATGGGGAGGGGTGGAGCAGGTTACAGAGATGGGAGGGGGCTGGAGGAGTATATAGAGATAGGGAGGGAGGCTGGTGGAGGTAACAGAGAAAGGGAGTGACCGGGAGGAGGTTACAGAGATGGGAGGGTTGGAGGTTACAGGGATGGGGTGGGGACTGGAGGAGGTTACAGAGATGGGGAGGGGTCTGGAGGAGATTACAGAGATGGGGAGGGGGCTTTAGGTTACAGAGATGGGGAGGGGGTGGAGGAGGTAACAGAGATGGGGAGGGGGTGGAGGAGGTTACATATATGGGGAGGGGGTGGAGGAAGTTACAGAAATGGGGAGGGGGTGGAGGAGGTTACAGAGATGGGGAGGGGGGTGGAGGATGTTACAGAGATGGGGAGGGGGCTGGAGGAGGTTAAAGCGATGGGGAGGGGGTGGAGGAAGTTACAGAGAGGTAGAGGGGGTGGGGGAGGTTACAGAGATGGGGAGGGGGCTGGAAGAGGTTACAGAGATGCGGAAGGGTTGGAGTAGGTTACAGAGATGGGGAGGGGGTGGAGTAGCTTACAGAGTTGGGGAGGGGATGGAGGAGGTTACAGAGATGGGGAGGGGGTTGAGGAGGTTTCCGAGATGGGGAGGGGGTGGAGGGGGTTACAGAGATGGGGAGGGGGTGGAGGTTACAGAGATGGGGAGTGGCTGGAGATTACAGAGATGGGGAGGGGGCTGGAGGAGGTTACAGAGTTGGGGAGGGGGCTGGAGGTTACAGAGATGGGGAGGCGGCTGGAGAAGGTTACAGAGATGGGGAGGGAGTGGAGGTTACAGAGATGGGGAGGGGCTGGAGGTTACAGAGATGGGAGGTGGCTGGAGGAGGTTACAGAGATGGGGAGGTGGCTAGGCGGCAAAGTGGAGGTTACTGAGATGGGGTGGGGGCTGGAGGAGGTTACAATGATGGGGAGTGTGCTGGAGAAGGTTACAGAGATAGGGAGGGGGCTAGTGGTTACAGAGATGGGGAGGGGGGTGGAGGAGGTTACAGAGATGGGGAGGGCCTGGAGGAGGTTACAGAGATGGGGAGGGGCTGGAGGAGGTTACAGAGATGGGGAGGGGGCTGGAGGAGGTTACAGAAATGGGTAGGGGGCTGGAGGAGGTTACAGAGATGGCGAGGGGGCTGGAGGATGTTACAGAGATGGGCAGGGGGCTGGAGGAGGTTACAGAGATGGGGCGGGGGTGGAGGAGGTTACAGTGATGGGGAGGGGGCTGGAGGAGGTTACAGAGATGGGAGGGGGCTGGAGGAGTATATAGAGATAGGCAGGGAGGCTGGTGGAGGTTACAGAGAAAGGGAGTGAATGGGAGGAGGTTACAGAGATGGGAGGGTTGGAGGTTACAGGGATGGGGAGGGGGTGGAGGTTACAGAGATGGGGAGGGGACTAGAGGTGACAGAGATGGGGATGGGGTGGAGGTTACAGAGATGGGGAGGGGGTGGAGGAGGTTACAGAGATGGGGAGGGGGCTGGAGGAGGTTACAGCGATGGGGAGGGGGTGGAGGAAGTTACAGAGATGGGGAGGGGATGGAGGATGTTACAGAGATGGGGAGGGGGCTGGAGGAGGTTACAGAGATGCGGAGGGGGTGGAGTAGGTGACAGAGATGGGCAGGGTGTGGAGTAGCTTACAGAGTTAGGGAGGGGGTGGAGGAGGTTACAAAGATGGGGAGGGGGTGGAGGAGGTTTCCGAGATGGGGAGGGGGTGGAGGAGGTTACAGAGATGGGGAGGGGCTGGAGCTTACAGAGATGGGGAGGGGTCTGGGAGGAGGTTACATAGATGGGGAGGGGGTGGAGGTTACAGAGATGGGGAGTGGGTGGAGGTTACAGAGATGGGGGGGGCTGTAGGTTACAGAGATGGCGAGGGGGTTGGGAGGAGGTTACAGAGATGGGGAGGGGCTGGCGGTTACAGAGATGGGGAGGGGGCTGGAGGTTACAGAGATGGGGAGGGGTGGAGGAGAATATAGAGATAGGGAGGGAGGCTGGAGGATGTTATCGAGATAGGGAGGGGACTGGAGAAGGTTACAGAGATAGGGAGGGGGCTAGAGGTTACAGAGATTGGGAGGGGGTGGAGGAAGTTACAGAGATGTGGAGGGGGTGGCGAGGTTACAGAGATGGGGAGGGGTCTGGAGGAGTTACAGAGATGCGGAGGGGGTGGAGTAGGTTACAGAGATGGGGAGGGGGTGGAGTAGCTTACAGAGATGGGGAGGGGGCTGGAGGAGGTTACAGAGATGGGGAGGGTGCTGGAGGAGGTTACAGGGATGGGGAGGGGGCTGGAGGAGGTTACAGAGATGGGGAGGGGGTGGAGTAGGTTACAGAGATGGGGAGGGGGTGGAGTAGCTTACAGAGATGGGGAGGGGGCTGGAGGAGGTTACAGAGATGGGGAGGGTGCTGGAGGAGGTTACAGGGATGGGGAGGGGGCTGGAGGAGGTTACAGAGATGGGGATGGGGTGGAGGAGGTTACAGAGATGGGGAGGGGCTGGAGGAGGTTACAGAGATGGGGAGGGGGTGGAGGAGGTTACAGAGATGGGGAGGGGGTGGAAGAGTTTACAGATATGGGGAGGGTGCTGGAGGAGGTTACAGAGATGGGGAGGGGGTGGAGGAGGTTACAGAGATGGGGAGGGGGTGGAGGAGGTTTCCGAGATGGGGAGGGGGTGGAGGAGGTTACAGAGATGGGGAGGGTGTGGAGGTTACAGAGATGGGGAGGGGCTGGAGGTGACAGAGATGGGGAGGGTGTGGAGGTTACAGAGATGGGGAGGGGTTGGAGGAGGTTACAGAGATGGGGAGGGGGTTGGAGGAGGTTACAGCGATGGGGAGGGGGTGGAGGAAGTTACAGAGATGGGGAGTGTGTGGAGGAGGTTACAGAGATGGGGAGGGGGTGGGGGAGGTTACAGAGATGGGGAGGGGGCTGGAGGAGGTTACAGAGATGCGGAGGGGGTGGAGTAGGTTACAGAGATGGGGAGGGGGTGGAGTAGCTTACAGAGTTAGGGAGGGGGTGGAGGAGGTTACAGAGATGGGGAGGGGGTGAAGGAGGTTTCCGAGATGGGGAGGGGGTGGAGGAGGTTACAGAGATGGGGAGGGGCTGGAGCTTACAGAGATGGGGAGGGGTCTGGGAGGAGGTTACATAGATGGGGAGGGGGTGGAGGTTACAGAGATGGGGAGTGGGTGGAGGTTACAGAGATGGGGGGGGAGCTGTAGGTTACAGAGATGGGGAGGGTGTTGGGAGGAGGTTACAGAGATGGGGAGGGGGTGGAGGTTACAGAGATAGTGGGTCTTGAGGTTACAGAGATGGGGAGGGGCTGGCGGTTACAGAGATAGGGACGGGACTGGGAGGAGTTTACAGAGATGGGGAGGAGGTGAAGGAGGTGACGGAGATGGGGAGGGGGCCGGAGGTTACAGAGATGGGGAGGGGTGGAGGAGAATATAGAGATAGGGAGGGAGGCTGGAGGATGTTATCGAGATAGGGAGGGGACTGGAGAAGGTCACAGAGATAGGGAGGGGGCTAGAGGTTACAGAGATGGGGAGGGGGTGGAGGAAGTTACAGAGATGTGGAGGGGGTGGGGAGGTTGCAGAGATGGGGAGGGGGCTGGAGGAGTTACAGAGATGCGGAGGGGGTGGAGTAGGTTACAGAGATGGGGAGGGGGTGGAGTAGCTTACAGAGATGGGGAGGGGGCTGGAGGAGGTTACAGAAATGGGGAGGGTGCTGGAGGAGGTTACAGAGATGGGGAGGGGGCTGGAGTTTACAGAGATGGGGACGGGGTGGAGGAGGTTACAGAGATGGGGAGGGGGTGGAGGAGGTTACAGAGATGGGGAGGGGGTGGAAGAGTTTACAGAGATAGCGAGGGTGCTGGAGGAGGTTACAGAGATGGGGAGGGGGTGGAGGAGGTTACAGAGATGGGGAGGGGGTGGAGGAGGTTTCCGAGATGGGGAGGGGGTGGAGGAGGTTACAGAGATGGGGAGGGTGTGGAGGTTACAGAGATGGGGAGGGGCTGGAGGTTACAGAGATGGGGAGGGGGTGGAGGAGGTTACAGAGATGGGGAGGTGGCTGGAAGTTACAGAGATGGGGAGGGGGCTGGAGGAGGTTACAGAGATGGGGAGGGAGTGGAGGTTACAGAGATGGGGAGGGGCTGGAGGTTACAGAGATGGGAGGAGGCTAGGCGGCAAGGTGTAGGTTACTGAGATGGGGTGGGGCTGGAGGAGGTTACAATGATGGGGAGGGGGCTGGAGAATGTTACAGAGATAGGGAGGGGGCTAGAGGTTACAGAGATGGGGAGGGGGCTGGAGGAGGTTACAGAGATGGGGAGGGGGCTGGAAGAGGTTACAGAGATGGGTAGGGGGCTGGAGGAGGTTACAGAGATGGGGAGGGGGCTGGAGGAGGTTACAGAGATGGGCAGGGGGCTGGATGAGGTTACAGAGATGGGGCGGGGGTGGAGGAGGTTACAGTGATGGGGAGGGGGCTGGAGGAGGTTACAGAGATGGGAGGGGGCTGGAGGAGTATATAGAGAAAGGGAGGGAGGCTGGTGGAGGTGACAGAGAAAGGGATTGACCGGGAGGAGGTTACAGAGATGGGAGGGTTGGAGGTTACAGGGATGGGGAGGGGGTGGAGGTTACAGAGATGGGGAGGGGACTAGAGGTGACAGAGATGGGGAGGGGGTGTAGGTTACAGAGATGGGGAGGGGGTGGAGGAGGTTACAGTGATGGGGAGGGGGCTGGAGGAGGTTACAGCGATGGGGAGGGGGTGGAGGAAGTTACAGAGATGGGGAGGGGGTGGAGGAGGTTACAGAGATGGGGACGTGGTGGGGGAGGTTACAGAGATGGGGAGGGGGCTGGAGGAGGTTACAGAGATGCGGAGGGGGTGGAGTAGGTTACAGAGTTTGGGATGAGGTGGAGGAGGTTACAACGATGGGGAGGGGCTGGACGTTACAGAGATGGGGAGGGGGTGGAGGTTACAGAATGGGGAGGGGGTGGAGGTTGCAGAGATAGTGGGTCTGGAGATTACAGAGATGGGGAGGGGCTGGCGGTTACAGAGATAGGGAGAGGACTGGGAGGAGTTTACAGAGATGGGGAGGAGGTGGAGGAGGTTACAGAGATGGGGAGGGGGTGGAGGAGGTTACAGAGATGGGGAGGGGGCTGGAGGTTACAGAGATGGGGAGTGGTGGAGGAGAATATAGAGATAGGGAGGGAGGCTGGAGGATGTTATCGAGATAGGGAGGGGACTGGAGAAGGTTACAGTGATAGGGAGGGGGCTAGAGGTTACAGAGATGGGGAGGGGGTGGAGGAAGTTACAGAGATGTGGAGGGGGTGGGGAGGTTACAGAGATGGGGAGGGGGTGGAGTAGCTTACAGAGATGGGGAGGGGGCTGGAGGAGTTACAGTGATGCGGAGGGGGTGGAGTAGGTTACAGAGATGGGGAGGGGGTGGAGTACCTTACAGAGATGGGGAGGGGTCTGGAGGAGGTTACAGAGATGGGGAGGGTGCTGGAGGAGGTTACAGGGATGGGGACGGGGTGGAGGAGGTTACAGAGATGGGGAGGGGGTGGAAGAGTTTACAGAGATGGGGAGGGGGTGGAGGAGGTTTCCGAGATGGGGAGTAGGTGGAGGAGGTTACAGAGATGGGGAGGGTGTGGAGGTTCCAGAGATGGGGAGGGGGTGGAGGAGGTTACAGAGATGGGGAGGGAGTGGAGTTTACAGAGATGGGGAGGGGACTAGAGGTGACAGAGATGGGGAGGGGGTGGAGGAGGTTACAGAGATGGGGAGGGGGCTGGAGGAGGTTACAGCGATGGGGAGGGGGTGGAGGAAGTTACAGAGATGGGGAGGGTGTGGAGGAGGTTACAGAGATGGGAGGGGGTGGAGAAGGTTACAGAGATGGGGAGGGGGTGGAGTAGGTTACAGAGTTAGGGAGCGGGTGGAGGAGGTTACAGAGATGGGGAGGGGCTGGAGCTTACAGAGATGGGGAGGGGGTGGAGGAGGTTACAGAGATGGGGAGGGGGCCGGAGGTTACAGAGATGGGGAGGGTTGGAGGAGAATATAGAGATAGGGAGGGAGGCTGGAGGATGTTATCGAGATAGGGAGGGGACTGGAGAAGGTTACAGAGATAGGGAGGGGGCTAGAGGTTACAGAGATGGGGAGGGGGCTGGAGGAGTTACAGAGATGCGGAGGGGGTGGAGTAGGTTACAGAGATGGGGAGGGGGTGGAGTAGCTTATAGAGATGGGGGGGGGGGCTGGAGAAGGTTACAGAGATGGGGAGGGTGCTGGAGGAGGTTACAGAGATGGGGAGGGGGCTGGAGTTTACAGAAATGGGGAGGGGGTGGAGGAGGTTACAGAGATGGGGAGAGGGTGGAAGAGTTAACAGAGATGGCGAGGGTGCTGGAGGAGGTTACAGAGATGGGGAGGGGGTGGAGCAGGTTACAGAGATGGGGAGGGGGTGGAGGAGGTTTCCGAGATGGGGAGGGGGTGGAGGAGGTTACAGAGATGGGGAGGGTGTGGAGGTTACAGAGATGGGGAGGGGCTGGAGGTTACAGCGATGGGGAGGGGGTGGAGGAGGTTACAGAGATGGGGAGGTGGCTGGAGGTTACAGAGATGGGGAAGGGGCTGGAGGAGGTTACAGAGATGGGGAGGGAGTGGAGGTTACAGAGATGTGGAGGGGCTGGAGGTTACAGAGATGGGAGGTGGCTGGAGGAGGTTACAGAGATGGGGAGGTGGCTAGGCGGCAAGGTGTAGGTTACTGAGATGGGGTGGGGGCTGGAGGAGGTTACAATGATGGGGAGGGGGCTGGAGAAAGTTACAGAGATAGGGAGGGGGCTAGAGGTTACAGAGATGGGGAGGGGGTGGAGGAGGTTACAGAGATGGGGAGGGGCTGGAGGAGGTTACAGAGATGGGGAGGGGGCTGGAGGAGGTTACAGAGATGGGGAGGGGGCTGGAGGAGGTTACAGAGATGGACAGGTAGCTGGAGGAGGTTACAGAGATGGGGAGGGGGCTGTAGGATGTTACAGAGATGGGTAGGGGGCTGGAGGAGGTTACAGAGATGGGGCGGGGGTGGAGGAGGTTACAGTGATGGGGAGGGGGCTGGAGGAGGTTACAGAGATGGGAGGGGGCTGGAGGAGTATTTAGAGATAGGGAGGGAGGCTGGTGGAGGTTACAGTGAAAGGGAGTGACCGGGAGGAGGTTACAGAGATGGGGAGGGTTGGAGGTTACAGAGATGGGGAGGGGGTGGAGGTTACAGAGATGGGGAGGGGACTAGAGGTGACAGAGATGGGGAGGGGGTGGAGGTTACAGAGATGGGGAGGGGGCTGGAGGAGGTTACAGCGATGGGGAGGAGGTTGAGGAAGTTACAGAGATGGGGAGAGGGTGGAAGAGGTTACAGAGATGGGGTGGGGGTGGGGGAGGTTACAGAGATGGGGAGGGGGCTGGAGGAGGTTACAGAGATGCGGAGGGGGTGGAGTAGGTTACAGAGATGGGGAGGGGGTGGAGGAGGTTACAGAGATGGGGAGGGGGTGGAGGAGGTTTCCGAGATGGGGAGGGGCTGGAGCTTACAGAGATGGGGAGGGGTCTGGGAGGAGGTTACATAGATGGGGAGGGGGTGGAGGTTACAGAATGGGGAGGGGGTGGAGGTTACAGAGATAGTGGGTCTGGAGGTTACAGAGATGGGGAGGGGCTGGCGGTTACAGAGATAGGGAGGGGGTGGAGGAGGTTACAGAGATGGGGAGGGGCTGGAGGTTACAGAGATGGGGAGGGGGTGGAGGAGGTTACAGAGATGGGGAGGGGGCTGGAGGTTACAGAGATGGGGAGGGGGCTGGAGGAGGTTACAGAGATGGGGAGGGGTCTGGAGGAGATTACAGAGATGGGGAGGGGGCTGGAGGTTACAGAGATGGGGAGGTGGTGGAGGAGGTTACAGAGATGGGGAAGGGTCTGGAGGAGGTTACAGAGATGGGGAGGGGGCTGGAGGTTACAGAGATGGGGAGGGGGTGGAGGAGGTTACAGAGATGGGGAGGGGTTGGAGGAGGTTACAGAGATGGGGAGGGGGTGGAGGAAGTTACAGAGATGGGGAGGGGGTGGAGGAGGTTTCCGAGATGGGGAGGGGGTGGAGGAGGTTACAGAGATGGGGAGGGTGTGGAGGTTACAGAGATGGGGAGGGGCTGGAGGTTACAGCGATGGGGAGGGGGTGGAGGAGGTTACAGAGATGGGGAGGTGGCTGGAGGTTACAGAGATGGGGAAGGGGCTGGAGGAGGTTACAGAGATGGGGAGGGAGTGGAGGTTACAGAGATGTGGAGGGGCTGGAGGTTACAGAGATGGGAGGTGGCTGGAGGAGGTTACAGAGATGGGGAGGTGGCTAGGCGGCAAGGTGTAGGTTACTGAGATGGGGTGGGGGCTGGAGGAGGTTACAATGATGGGGAGGGGGCTGGAGAAAGTTACAGAGATAGGGAGGGGGCTAGAGGTTACAGAGATGGGGAGGGGGTGGAGGAGGTTACAGAGATGGGGAGGGGCTGGAGGAGGTTACAGAGATGGGGAGGGGGCTGGAGGAGGTTACAGAGATGGGGAGGGGGCTGGAGGAGGTTACAGAGATGGACAGGTAGCTGGAGGAGGTTACAGAGATGGGGAGGGGGCTGTAGGATGTTACAGAGATGGGTAGGGGGCTGGAGGAGGTTACAGAGATGGGGCGGGGGTGGAGGAGGTTGCAGTGATGGGGAGGGGGCTGGAGGAGGTTACAGAGATGGGAGGGGGCTGGAGGAGTATTTAGAGATAGGGAGGGAGGCTGGTGGAGGTTACAGAGAAAGGGAGTGACCGGGAGGAGGTTACAGAGATGGGGAGGGTTGGAGGTTACAGAGATGGGGAGGGGGTGGGGGTTACAGAGATGGGGAGGGGACTAGAGGTGACAGAGATGGGGAGGGGGTGGAGGTTACAGAGATGGGGAGGGGGCTGGAGGAGGTTACAGCGATGGGGAGGAGGTTGAGGAAGTTACAGAGATGGGGAGAGGGTGGAAGAGGTTACAGAGATGGGGAGGGGGTGGGGGAGGTTACAGAGATGGGGAGGGGGCTGGAGGAGGTTACAGAGATGCGGAGGGGGTGGAGTAGGTTACAGAGATGGGGAGGGGGTGGAGGAGGTTACAGAGATGGGGAGGGGGTGGAGGAGGTTTCCGAGATGGGGAGGGGCTGGAGCTTACAGAGATGGGGAGGGGTCTGGGAGGAGGTTACATAGATGGGGAGGGGGTGGACGTTACAGAATGGGGAGGGGGTGGAGGTTACAGAGATAGTGGGTCTGGAGGTTACAGAGATGGGGAGGGGCTGGCGGTTACAGAGATAGGGAGGGGGTGGAGGAGGTTACAGAGATGGGGAGGGGCTGGAGGTTACAGAGATGGGGAGGGGGTGGAGGAGGTTACAGAGATGGGGAGGGGGCTGGAGGTTACAGAGATGGGGAGGGGGCTGGAGGAGGTTACAGAGATGGGGAGGGGTCTGGAGGAGATTACAGAGATGGGGAGGGGGCTGGAGGTTACAGAGATGGGGAGGTGGTGGAGGAGGTTACAGAGATGGGGAAGGGTCTGGAGGAGGTTACAGAGATGGGGAGGGGGCTGGAGGTTACAGAGATGGGGAGGGGGTGGAGGAGGTTACAGAGATGGGGAGGGGTTGGAGGAGGTTACAGAGATGGGGAGGGGGTGGAGGAAGTTACAGAGATGGGGAGGGGGTGGAGGAGGTTTCCGAGATGGGGAGGGGGTGGAGGAGGTTACAGAGATGGGGAGGGTGTGGAGGTTACAGAGATGGGGAGGGGCTGGAGGTTACAGCGATGGGGAGGGGGTGGAGGAGGTTACAGAGATGGGGAGGTGGCTGGAGGTTACAGAGATGGGGAAGGGGCTGGAGGAGGTTACAGAGATGGGGAGGGAGTGGAGGTTACAGAGATGTGGAGGGGCTGGAGGTTACAGAGATGGGAGGTGGCTGGAGGAGGTTACAGAGATGGGGAGGTGGCTAGGCGGCAAGGTGTAGGTTACTGAGATGGGGTGGGGGCTGGAGGAGGTTACAATGATGGGGAGGGGGCTGGAGAAAGTTACAGAGATAGGGAGGGGCCTAGAGGTTACAGAGATGGGGAGGGGGTGGAGGAGGTTACAGAGATGGGGAGGGGCTGGAGGAGGTTACAGAGATGGGGAGGGGGCTGGAGGAGGTTACAGAGATGGGGAGGGGGCTGGAGGAGGTTACAGAGATGGACAGGTAGCTGGAGGAGGTTACAGAGATGGGGAGGGGGCTGTAGGATGTTACAGAGATGGGTAGGGGGCTGGAGGAGGTTACAGAGATGGGGCGGGGGTGGAGGAGGTTACAGTGATGGGGAGGGGGCTGGAGGAGGTTACAGAGATGGGAGGGGGCTGGAGGAGTATTTAGAGATAGGGAGGGAGGCTGGTGGAGGTTACAGAGAAAGGGAGTGACCGGGAGGAGGTTACAGAGATGGGGAGGGTTGGAGGTTACAGAGATGGGGAGGGGGTGGAGGTTACAGAGATGGGGAGGGGACTAGAGGTGACAGAGATGGGGAGGGGGTGGAGGTTACAGAGATGGGGAGGGGGCTGGAGGAGGTTACAGCGATGGGGAGGAGGTTGAGGAAGTTACAGAGATGGGGAGAGGGTGGAAGAGGTTACAGAGATGGGGAGGGGGTGGGGGAGGTTACAGAGATGGGGAGGGGGCTGGAGGAGGTTACAGAGATGCGGAGGGGGTGGAGTAGGTTACAGAGATGGGGAGGGGGTGGAGGAGGTTACAGAGATGGGGAGGGGGTGGAGGAGGTTTCCGAGATGGGGAGGGGCTGGAGCTTACAGAGATGGGGAGGGGTCTGGGAGGAGGTTACATAGATGGGGAGGGGGTGGAGGTTACAGAATGGGGAGGGGGTGGAGGTTACAGAGATAGTGGGTCTGGAGGTTACAGAGATGGGGAGGGGCTGGCGGTTACAGAGATAGGGAGGGGGTGGAGGAGGTTACAGAGATGGGGAGGGGCTGGAGGTTACAGAGATGGGGAGGGGGTGGAGGAGGTTACAGAGATGGGGAGGGGGCTGGAGGTTACAGAGATGGGGAGGGGGCTGGAGGAGGTTACAGAGATGGGGAGGGGTCTGGAGGAGATTACAGAGATGGGGAGGGGGCTGGAGGTTACAGAGATGGGGAGGTGGTGGAGGAGGTTACAGAGATGGGGAAGGGTCTGGAGGAGGTTACAGAGATGGGGAGGGGGCTGGAGGTTACAGAGATGGGGAGGGGGTGGAGGAGGTTACAGAGATGGGGAGGGGTTGGAGGAGGTTACAGAGATGGGGAGGGGGTGGAGGAAGTTACAGAGATGGGGAGGGGGTGGAGGAGGTTACAGAGATGGGGAGGGGGTTGGAGGAGGTTACAGAGATGGGGAGGGGGCTGGAGGAGGTTGCAGCGATGGGGAGTGGGTGGTGGAAGTTACAGAGATGGGAAGGGGGTGGTGGAGGTTACAGAGATGGGGAGGGGGTGGAGGAGGTTACAGAGATGGGGAGGGGGTGGAGGAGGTTACAGAGATGGGGAGGGAGTGGCAGAAGTTACAGAGATGGGGAGGGGGCTGGAGGAGGTTACAGAGATGGGGAGGGGGTGGAGGAGGTTACAGAGATGGGTTGGGGTGGAGGAATTTACAGAGATGGGGAGGGGGTGGAGGAGGTAACAGAGATGGGGAGGGGGCTGGAGGATGTTACAGAGATGGGGATGGGGCTGGAGGAGGTTACAGAGATGGGGAGGGGGTGGAGGAGGTTACAGAGATGAGGAGGGGGTTGAGGAGGTTACAGAGATGGGGCGGGGGTGGAGGAGGTTACAGAGATGGGGAGGGGGCTGGAGGAGGTTACAGAGATGGGGAGGGGGTGGAGGAGGTTACAGAGATGGTGAGGGGGCTGGAGGAGGTTACAGAGATGGGGAGGGGCTGGAGGAGGTTACAGAGATGGGGAGGGGGTGGAGGAGGTTACAGAGATGGGGAGGGGGCTGGAGGAGGTTACAGAGATGGGGAGGGGGCTGGAGGAGGTTACAGAGATGGGGAGGGGGCTGGAGGAGGTTACAGAGATGGGGAGGGGGCTGGAGGAGGTTACAGAGATGGGGAGGGGGCTGGAGGAGGTTACAGAGATGGGGAGGGGGCTGGAGGAGGTTACAGAGATGGGGAGGGGCTGGAGGTTACAGAGATGGGGAGGGGGCTGGAGGAGGTTACAGAGATGGGGAGGGGGCTGGAGGAGGTTACAGAGATGGGGAGGGGGCTGGAGGAGGTTACAGAGATGGGGAGGGGGCTGGAGGAGGTTACAGAGATGGGGAGGGGGCTGGAGGAGGTTACAGAGATGGGGAGGGGGCTGGAGGAGGTTACAGAGATGGGGAGGGGCTGGAGGAGGTTACAGAGATGGGGAGGGGACTGGAGGAGGTTACAGAGATTGGATGGATGAAGCAATATTTAAACGCAGAGTTTGAAATCTCTGGGATTTTGCCGGATCCTGCGTAGCTCCCTGGGGACATGGTTAATGAGTGAGTGAGACATTGTGAGATAATGTTGATGATAGAGTTTCAGACCAAGCAGGCGGTTATGGAGGGTGTCTTCGTGAACATTGAAACAGTCACATATGAATGTGAGGTTCAACAATGGCTGGGCTGAGAGGGGACGGAGAAGCGCACCGTTACTGAGGTAATTGTAGAGAGATTGTATCTGAGATCACAATCTTTGCTCTGGATTAGATAGGATGCTGAGACTGGCACGGCGGCTCAGTGATTAGCACTGCGACTTCACAGCGCCAGGGACCCGGGTTCGATTCCCGGCTTGGGTCACTGTCTGTGCGGCGTCTGCATATCCTCCCCGTGTGTGCGTGGGTTTCCTCCGGGTGCTCCGGTTTCCTCCCACAGTCCAAAGTTGTGCAGGTTGGGGGGATTGACCGTGATAAAAACTGTCCCTTAGTGTCGAAGGATGTGCAGGTTAGGTCACAGTGATAGGGCGGAGAGTGGGCTGGTGAGGGAACCTGGGTGGAGTGCTCTTTCCGAGGGTCAGTCAGACTCAAAGGGCCGAATGGCCTCCTTCTGCACTGTAGAGATTCTACAATTCTCTGATTGTGAACAGTCTGATTCTGTGTAAGACAGTGGGGTAATCGATTGAAAAGTGCTCCGAGTGTTTCACGTTGCTGTTTATTTCAGTCGACAATACAATCATTGTCATTTTATAATTTCCTCGAATATTCACAACCCATTACTTACAAAGTCACAAACGGCTCCAAGTCAACATGTCACTTAAATCATCACCATTCGGTTTGCTGCCGAGATAAGCAATTCTACAGAGTTTCGCACTAGAACGTTCTAATTTATTCAATCGGAGCTCAAAGGTTTTCTCTGTTGTCGGAAATCGTGGCACGGTGGCACAGTGGTTAGCACTGCTGCCTCACAGAGGCAGGGACCCGGGTTCAATTCCGGCCTTGAGTGACTGTCTGTGTGGAGTCTGCACGTCCTCCCCGTGTCTGCGTGGGTTTCCTCCGGGTGCTCCGGGTGGATTGGCCATGATCAATGAGTGGGGTTACGGGGATAGGGTGGGGCAGTGGGCTGAGGTTGGGGGCTCTTTCGGAGGGTCAGTGCAGACTCGATGGGCCGAATGGCCTCTTTCTGCACTGCAGTGATTCTGGGCAACGTAGGCACGGCTGGCAGCAAGTTATTTGCAGATCCAGTTTGTGTGGGAACACATCTGTGATAGAGATTTGCAATGTCTGGAAACATGATAACGAGGGGATGGGTTATTCACAGACATGATGGTGCTGTGGGGATTTGTAAAAAACCCATAAAGGGAAAAGTTGCTTCTTAAAAGTTTCTCAAAAGTACATTTTAACGAGAAGTGCTCATGGAGTGCATGATGTTAACTGTATGGAGGTGAAAGTTTATTCCTTTTACTGCAAAGTACTGGAACTAAAGGATTTTCCAACATTTAACACAACTGAGTTTGAAAAACATCACTTTCTACAGGTGTTGGTTGTGGTGAGTTTTTGCTGTTCAGCATGAGTCCTGATTCAGCAGTGGTCAAAGTGCAGGCAAACAGCAATAGCAGGGGAAGATTGAGTGTTAAAGCATTTTGTACATAGAGCTAAAAACCAGATTCAAACAGGTTTGTTGGGTACTTAACTTTCCATGTGACAGGTGGGGCAGGATTCTCCATCGGCTGCGGCGGGATTGGGAAACGCGACTGGGAAAAGTGGTTCCGATGTTGAAATTGTGGCGAGCGCTGTGATCATGCCAAATCAACAGTCAATGTGTTCCACTCCGCACGTACAGTAAACACCCTTGGTATAGCATTAGTGGGCCTGGCCCGGTATTCTCCGGGGCCTCCGCGATTCTCCGTCTCCGATGGGCCGAGTTCCCGGTTCTCTTGTGCTTTCAAAAATCGTGAACCCAGCGTGGGGGCTGCTGAGGGAGAGAGAGGGGGACGGAAAGTGTCCAACATCGCCATAGTTTGCTGACAGTTGAGCCGCTGGCCTGGGTGGGGGGGCTTCTGCCAGGGCCGGGGGGAGTAGTGGGGGGTGGCAGGGGGTGGGCTGTGAGGTCGGGGTGGGTGGGCACGGAGCACCATTGCCGCAGCCGGTTGCATGGCTGTCCCCCCAGGCCACCTCTCAGCAGTGCCCTCTGGCCCCAGCTGACCCATCAGAGGAATGGGCACCCTCCAACGTAACCAGTGCCATCTTGTTGGCTGGGATGAGTGTGTGTGGGGAGTGTAATGTGTATCTGCGGCTGCAGCTTGTCAGCCTCCCGAGTGTCAATCACGGACCCGGTGAATTCCGCACCGTTTTTCATTGGAATCGATTGTGTTCCACGTGGCACTGGTGCGAGCCCTGTGACCACGATTGGGAATATGTCGTATTCTTTGTCCTTTCTTCCAGAATGACCCGATGTAATGTTGACAAAGAATATACCAATCAAAAGATTGAAACAAAACTAATTTATTATTACACTACTAATTAAATGAAGTTCGAACACTCTACTGAGCTACAGATAATAATTAAATAATATTGAATCTGTCTTACAGTACTCAATATTATATCTAGTCACTAACTACACTATGATCTAACCTTGTGCTATCTCTATCTACTCTAAGCTTCTTCATATGCTATTCCCAGAATTCCCTGAGAGGCTGTCTGAAATACAGAGAAGTAGTAACGTCATCTTGTGTTTGATTTACACAGAGATGTAAGTATTAACCCTTCACTAACCTGACTATATACACATCATTACAAGCCCCTCAATGACCGTTGAATCAGTCCATGTGCGGCGACAGTTTTGGTGTTGTGCAAGTCCACAAATCCTGCCCTGGCGTCAACACGTAGTCTCGGGAACTGAAAACCCAGCCGAAGGCCTCTTCTCTGTCTTGCAGAGATATCAATTTGGCAATGACGAACAAATTTGGTTGAAGAAGCTTCCCGCAACCCAGCAGAGGAACCGTGAGGTATTTTTGTTGAGGAAGTCGGCAAAAGTCTCCGTTTGCCGACGCCGAAATTGGGAACGGCGATCGGGTGGAGTATAGCTCCAGACGCCACTTTGAAGCCGAATCGCGATGCTCCGCCCCTTCAAAAACGCCATAATTGCAGCGCATTGTTGCAACCCCTTTCGCATCTCATTAGTGGGCCCACCGGCGATGAGCTGAGTTCCCGCCGGCATGGTCCACGCGTGCTCTCACAAATCGTGAGCCTGACATGATGGCAGCTGAGAGAGAGAGAGGGTGTACGGACAGTGTCCGGCACCACCATACTTCACCGACAGTCATGCCGCTGGCCGGGGGCTTCTGCCAGGGCCGGGGAGAGTCGTGGGGGTGGCCAGGAGGTGGGCTCTGGTCGGAGTGGACGGGTGAGCAACACCATTGTCGCAGCCGGCAGGTCAGCCATGTGGCTGTGTATCCTGCTGACAACCCCACTAGAAACCTGCTGCTCTGGGTCATATCGGTGACCCCTCTCCCCCCGGGCACCGTCCGGGGTGCCCTTTGGCCCCAGCCGACCCATCAGCTGGACGGGCAGTCCAGCACAGCCTGTCCGTGATCAGTGTGTGTGTGGAGGGCGGTGGATAGTTACACGTGGCTGCAGCTTGTCTGCTCTGCGAGTGTCCATCACGGACCCGCCGATTCCTGCACCGTTGTTCGTGCATTCTGCTGGTGTTCCAAGTTTAGGGTGGAAGCTGGAGAAGTGGAGCATCATGAGGTTATCCGTGGGTTTGCGGTAAAGCGAAGTGGACGGTCACCTCAGCACTTCGCTTTACCGCAAAGCCACGGATAACCTCACGATGCTCCACTTCTCCAGCTTCCACCCTAAACACATTAAAGAAGCCATCCCCTATGGACAAGCGCTCCGTATACACAGGATCTGCTCAGACGAGGAGGAGCGTAACAGACATCTACAGACGTTGAAAGATGCCCTCGTACGAACAGGATATGGCGCTCGACTCATCGATCGACAGTTCCAACGCGCCACAGCAAAAAACCGGACCGACCTCCTCAGAAGACAAACACGGGACACAACCGACAGAGTACCCTTCGTCGTCCAGTACTTCCCCGGAGCGGAGAAACTACGTCATCTTCTTCACAGCCTTCAACACGTCATTGATGACGATGAACATCTTGCCAAGGTCATCCCCACACCCCCACTACTTGCCTTCAAACAACCGCGCAACCTCAAACAAACCATTGTTTGCAGCAAACTACCCAGTCTTCAGAACAGTGACCACGACACCACACAACCCTGCCATGGCAATCTCTGCAAGACGTGCCAGATCATCGACATGGATACCACTATTACACGTGAGAACACCACCCACCAGGTACGCGGTACGTACTCGTGCGACTCGGCCAACGTTGTCTACCTCATACGCTGCAGGAAAGGATGTCCCGAAGCGTGGTACATTGGCGAGACCATGCAGACGCAGCGACAACGAATGAACGGACATCGCGCAACAATCACCAGGCAGGAATGTTCCCTTCCAGTCGGGGAACACTTCAGCAGTCAAGGGCATTCAGCCTCTGATCTCCGGGTAAGCGTTCTCCAAGGCGGCCTTCAGGACCCGCGACAACGCAGAATCGCCGAGCAGAAGCTTATAGCCAAGTTCCGCACACATGAGTGCGGCCTCAACCGGGACCTGGGATTCATGTCGCATTACATTCATCCCCCACCATCTGGCCTGCGAAATCCTACCAACTGTCCTGGCTTGAGACAATTCACACCTCTTTAACATGGGGTTACCCAATCTCTGGATCTGTAAAGATTTAATCACCTGCTAATGCTCGCATTCCTAGCATTGTTTGGCATCTTTGAATCTGTCTATATATATGTTTCTGGAACAGACCTCTTCATTCACCTGAGGAAGGAGCAGCGCTCCGAAAGCTAGTGACATCGAAACAAACCTGTTGGACTTTAACCTGGTGTTGTAAGACTTCGTACTGTGCTCACCCCAGTCCAACGCCGGCATCTCCACATCATGGCTACCTTTAAGAAAACAGTGATGTCAGAGAGTGGGTGGAGCTCAGCTCAGTTCAGCCATTTTGGAGTTTCAGTTTGGAAAAGGGCCTGGCTGTTTGGCTGTGAGCTGATGATTAAAAGGAGAAAGCCAGTTTGAGACAGCAGCTTGAGAAGTTCTGATTTGGAAAAGAGCTGTGTGTGTGTCTGTGTTTGGCAGTGAGCTGCATCTCTGCCATGAAAGACTATCTGTGGATCATTTGGGTGATTTAAACTCATAATAGTGAAGCCTTTAACCTGATGTGATTTTGTTTAAAGGCGTTAAGTCTCTTGGAAGTTTGAAGGAACACTTTGAGGAATTATTTACTGTTGCAATATGTTCTGAGTTATCTTTGAAGTAAGGGGTGTTAAGAGATCCAATGTTTATTTAAGATGTTAAGTTGAGTTCGTGGAATAAACAGTGTTTTGTGTTTAAAAACCCACGTGTCCATAATTGTAATCCCACACCTAGGGAACAAGCCGTGTGCTCGGAAAAGCAACAAATACATTAAAGGGAGAGGCTGCTTGAACTCCATGATACATTTTGGGGTTCTGAAAAGCCTCCCCATAACACACCTGATGTGGAGATGCCAGCGTTGGACTGGGGTGAGAGGAGTCCTCACCTGAGGAAGGAGCTGTGCTCCAAAAGCTAGTGATTCAAAATACACCTGTTGAACTTTAACCTGATGTTGTAAGTTTTAGACCATTCGATGACATAGTCGTAGAACATAGAACATAGAACATAGAACATAGAACATAGAACGATACAGCGCAGTACAGGCCCTTCGGCCCACGATGTTGCACCGAAACAAAAGCCATCTAATCTACACTATGCCATTATCATCCATATGTTTATCCAATAAACTTTTAAATGCCCTCAATGTTGGCGAGTTCACTACTGTAGCAGGTAGGGCATTCCACGGCCTCACTACTCTTTGCGTAAAGAACCTACCTCTGACCTCTGTCCTATATCTATTACCCCTCAGTTTAAAGTTATGTCCCCTCGTGCCAGCCATATCCATCCGCGGGAGAAGGCTCTCACTGTCCACCCTATCCAACCCCCTAACCTCAAGTCCATCAGCCTTTACTCATAAGATTTTCCCTCCATACCATGTTAGGTGGGGTTACTGTGTTACGGGGATGGGGTGGAGGCGTGGATGTAGGGTGCTCTTTCCAAGGGCCGGTGCAGATTCGAAGGCCTCCTCACGCACTGTAAATTCTGTGATCTATGATCTAGATACTTTCAACATTTCTAAACCAATGCTCCCCCGTTAATAAAAACTTGCATTTACATAGTACATAGATCAATGAAGTGTTTCTGCTGTGTAGTCACCGCTGTTGGTAGGAAACACACGCACAAACTCGTGCACAGCAAGCTCCCACCAACAGAAAATCAAAAATGATCAGTTCATCCATTTGTTAATTGAGGAATAACGATGGTCCAGTCCATTTCCCTTCTGCACTAACCACCACTAAAATTAAATAAACTGGTCACAACTTACACCCGCTGTTGTCGAAATCTTATGATCCAAAATTTTACTTTTGTTTTTCCACAGGGATGGAGTTCAAAAATTAGCCATGCAGTGTATCTGGACATTCAAATACTTGAGAAACAGTTGAACAGGGGGTTTGGTTCTGACGCACTTACCAATGACTGGCCAGGACACCATCGAGAATGCCCCACTCGTCTGCATATAGCCACAGCTTCTAGATGGACCCGAGAGGGCAGACGGGGGCCTTGTCAAAGGCCTTACTGAAGTCCATATAGATAACATCCACTGCCCTACCTGCATCAATCATCTTAGTGACCTCCTCGAAAAACTCTATCAAGTTAGTGAGACACGACCTCCCCTTCACAAAACCATGCTGCCTCTCACTAATACAAATATAGTGTAGATTTATTTGTTCTTAAGGGCAGCACGGTAGCATTGTGGATAGCACAATTGCTTCACAGCTCCAGGGTCCCAGGTTCGATTCCGGCTTGGGTCACTGTCTGTGCGGAGTCTGCACATCCTCCCCGTGTGTGCGTGGGTTTCCTCCGGGTGCTCCGGTTTCCTCCCACAGTCCAAAGATGTGCAGGTTAGGTGGATTGGCCATGATAAATTGCCCTTAGTGTCCAAAATTGCCCTTAGTGCTGGGTGGGGTGACTGGGTTATGGGGTGTTGACCTTGGGTAGGGTGCTCTTTCCAAGAGCCGGTGCAGACTCAAAGGGCCGAATGGCCTCCTCTGCACTGTAAATGCAATGATAATCTATGATTAATCTAGGACAAAGGTTCGGCACAACATCGTGGGCCGAAGGGCCTGTTCTGTGCTGTATTTTTCTATGTTCTATGTTCTAGTTACATATCAATAGCACAGCTCTGTTCTTTTGTATAAACGGGAATAGGCAAACAGCCAAGATACAATGATGGGTTCAAGCCTGGAACCCCCAGCAGAGAATCTTTGTTTGAGGGACTGGGGGAGCTTAGAGAGAGAGAAAGAATGCTGTTCTGAGCAGCTGCAGAGCAGAAGGCTTTGGGAATCGACCGAAGGGAAGTCATGAAAGTTACAGAGGAGAAGGCTTTAGAAATTGACTGAGAGAGGTCATGAAAGTTGCCACTGAGGCAGGCTTTGGAAAAGGGTTCTGAACGAATGTCCCGAACAGAAGAAGAATTGCTTCCTAAATGCAAGGAAAGGTGTCCCATGGAATTTTCCAAGGAAGCGTGACAATGAATTCCAGTTGTGTAAAAGTCCATTGATAGATGGTACAATGTTCGTACAGAAAGATCACGCTTTATCTTCAGAGGTAAGTGACAAAGAAGGAAGTCTGAAGAATCAAAGGAGACTGGTGAATTGGATCAGTGGGATATGAGCACCAATAGATACCCCCAATACACGCTGCTCCCGAAACCAGTTCAGCTCTGAGTCGGAGTCAGACAGGCATGTCCGATGTAGTGCAACATTCATTCAAGGTCAAAGGTCAGAATCAGTCTTTGTTGGACAGAACTTCTCCTCAGACCAAAATGGGTCAAGGTCCTTCCCTAAGTTCTGAACATCTGGATCAAGAAGGGAGGTTTCCTCCGAGGAATAGGAAACCAGCGGTTCAGTTGTTTTTTTGTAAATAATTGAAAAATAAGAAATATACACATTGTACCTGAATGGTTGTAAATTGGGAGAGGGGAGTGTGCAGCGGGACCTGGGTGCCCTTGTGCACCAGTCGCTGAAGGTAAGCATGCAGGTGCAGCAGGCGGTAAAGAAGGCTAACGGTATGTTGGCCTTCACTGCGAGAGGTTTCGAGTATAGAAGCAGGGATGTGTTGCTGCAATTGTACAGGGCCTTGGTGAGGCCACACCTGGAGTATTGTGGGCAGTTTTGGTCTCCTTCTCTGAGGAAGGATGTTCTTGCTCTCGAGGGAGTGCAGCGAAGGTTTACCAGACTGATTCCAGGGATGGCGGGACTGTCATATGAGGAGAGATTGACTTGGTTGAGATTGTTCTCGCTGGAGTTCAGAAGAATGAGGGGGGATCTCATAGAGACTTATAAAATTCTAACAGGACTAGACAGGGTAGATGCTGGGAAGATGTTACCAATGATGGGTGTGTCCAGAACCAGGGTCACAGTCTGAGGATTCAGGGTAAACCATTTCAGACAGAGATAAGGAGACATTTCTTCACACAAAGAGTGGTGAGCCTGTGGAATTCATTGCCACAGGAAGTAGTTGATGCTAAAACTTTGAATATATTCAAGAGGCGGCTAGATATAGCACTCGGGGAGAATGGGATCAAAGGCTATGGGGAGAAAGCAGGATTAGGCTATTGAGTTGGATGACCAGCCATGATGGTGATGAATGGCGGAGCAGGCTCGAAGGGCCAAAAGACCTCCTCCTGCTCCTATCTTCTATGTATCTATGTATTGGGGGGCAGCAAGGTGGCGCAGTGGTTAGCACTGCTGCCTCACGGCGCCGAGGTCCCAGGTTCGATCCCGGCTCTGGGTCACTGTCCGTGTGGAGTTTGCACATTCTCCCCGTGTTTGCGTGGGTTTCGCCCCCACAACCCAAAGATGTGCAGGTTAGGTGTATTGACCATGCTAAATTGCCCCTTAATTGGGAAAAATGAATTGGGTACTGTAAAGTCTTTTTAAAAATGTATCAATGTATTGAATTAAAACTTTTGTAACTTTCTCATTGAGGTTGGAGGATTACAATGGCACCCTCTTGTGGCCATTTGTGTGCGGCTGTAGATATATAAATATATATACATATATATGCTACAAGATTATGCTACAAACTGGCTCTTTTGTCTTACCAAGATATCACATTGATGGTATTATTATAACATAGGGCAATGCATGGGGATGTCACACTCCCGTTTTTAATGTGGGATATATAATGGGCATTACCCATTTGGGATAAATGGCCTGTTTCTGTGATGTACAACAAAGAACAAAGAACAAAGAAAATTACAGCACAGGAACAGGCCCTTCGGCCCTCCCAGCCTGCGCCGATCCAGATCCTTTATCTAAACCTGTCGCCTATTTTCCAAGGATCTACTTCCCTCTGTTCCCCGCCCGTTCATATATCTGTCTAGATGCATCTTAAATTATGTTGTCGCGCCCGCCTCGACCACCTCTGCTGGCAACGCGTTCCAGGCACCCACAACCCTCTGCGTAAAAAACTTTCCACACACATCTCCCTTAAACTGTCCCCCTCTCACCTTGAAATCGTGACCCCTTGTAATTGACACCCCCACTCTTGGAAAAAGCTTGTTGCTATCCACCCTGTCCATACCCCTCATAATTTTGTAGACCTCAATCAGGTCCCCCCTCAACCTCCGTCTTTCCAACAAAAACAATCCTAATCTACTCAACCTTTCTTCATAGCTAGCACCCTCCATACCAGGCAACATCCTGGTGAACCTCCTCTGCACCCTCTCTAAAGCATCCACATCCTTCTGGTAATGTGGCGACCAGAACTGCACGCAGTATTCCAAATGTGGCCTAACCAAAGTCCTATACAACTGTAACATGACCTGCCGACTCTTGTACTCAATACCCCGTCCAATGAAGGCAAGCATGCTGTATGCCTTCTTGACCACTCTATCGACCTGCGTTGCCACCTTCAGGGTACAATGGACCTGAACTCCCAGATCTCTCTGTAAATCAATTTTCCCCAGGACTCTTCCATTGACCGTATAGTCCGCTCTTGAATTAGATCTTCCAAAATGCATCACCTCGCATTTGCCTGGATTGACATCTGCCATTTCTCTGCCCAGCTCTCCAATCTATCTATATTCTGCTGTATTCTCTGACAGTCCTCCTCGCTATCTGCAACTCCACCAATCTTTGTATCATCTGCAAACTTGCTAATCAGACCACCTATACCTTCGTCCAGATCATTTATGTATATCACAAACAACAGTGGCCCGAGCACGGATCCCTGTGGAACACCGCTAGTCACCTTTCTCCATTTTGAGACACTCCCTTCCACCACTACTCTCTGTCTCCTGTTGCCCAGCCAGTTCTTTATCCATCTAGCTAGTACACCCTGAACCCGATACGACTTCATTTTTTCCATCAACCTGCCAGAGAACATAGAACATTACAGCGCAGTACAGGCCCTTCGGCCCTCGATGTTGCGCCGAGCTGTGAAACCACTCTCAAGCCCATCTACACTATTCCCTCATCATCCATATGTCTATCTAATGACCATTTGAATGCCCTTAATGTTGTTGAGTCCACTACTGTTGCATTCCACACCCTTACTACTCTCTGAGTAAAGAACCTACCTCTGACATCTGTCCTAAGAACAAAGAACAAAGAACAAAGAAATGTACAGCACAGGAACAGGCCCTTCGGCCCTCCAAGCCCGCGCCGACCATACTGCCCGACTAAACTACAATCTTCTACACTTCCTGGGTCCGTATCCTTCTATTCCCATCCTATTCATATATTTGTCAAGATGCCCCTTAAATGTCCCTATCGTCCCTGCTTCCACTACCTCCTCCGGTAGCGAGTTCCAGGTACCCACTACCCTCTGCGTAAAAAACTTGCCTCGTACATCTACTCTAAACCTTGCCCCTCTCACCTTAAACTTATGCCCCCTAGTAATTGACCCCTCTACCCTGGGGAAAAGCCTCTGACTATCCACTCTGTCTATGCCCCTCATAATTTTGTAGACCTCGATCAGGTCTCCCCTCAACCTCCTTCGTTCCAGTGAGAACAAACCGAGTTTATTCAATCGCTCCTCATAGCTTATGCCCTCCATACCAGGCAACATTCTGGTAAATCTCTTCTGCACCCTCTCTAAAGCCTCCACATCCTTCTGGTAGTGTGGCGACCAGAATTGAACACTATACTCCAAGTGTGGCCTAACTAAGGTTCTATACAGCTGCAACATGACTTGCCAATTCTTATACTCAATGCCCCGGCCAATGAAGGCAAGCATGCCGTATGCCTTCTTGACTACCTTCTCCACCTGTGTTGCCCCTTTCAATGACCTGTGGACCTGTACTCCTAGATCTCTTTGACTTTCAATACTCTTGAGGGTTCTACCATTCACTGTATATTCCCTACCTGCATTAGACCTTCCAAAATGCATTACCTCACATTTGTCCGGATTAAACTCCATCTGCCATCTCTCCGCCCAAGTCTCCAGACAATCTAAATCCTTCTGTATCCTCAGACAGACCTCATCGCTATCCGCAATTCCACCAACCTTTGTGTCGTCTGCAAACTTACTAATCAGACCAGTTACATTTTCCTCCAAATCATTTATATATACTACAAAGAGCAAAGGTCCCAGCACTGATCCCTGTGGAACACCACTGGTCACAGCCCTCCAATTAGAAAAGCATCCCTCCATTGCTACCCTCTGCCTTCTATGGCCTAGCCAGTTCTGTATCCACCTTGCCAGTTCACCCCTGATCCCGTGTGACTTCACCTTTTGTACTAGTCTACCATGAGGGACCTTGTCAAAGGCCTTACTGAAGTCCATATAGACAACATCTACTGCCCTACCTGCATCAATCATCTTAGTGACCTCCTCGAAAAACTCTATCAAGTTAGTGAGACACGACCTCCCCTTCACAAAACCGTGCTGCCTCTCACTAATACGTCCATTTGCTTCCAAATGGGAGTAGATCCTGTCTCTAAGAATTCTCTCCAGTAATTTCCCTACCACTGAAGTAAGGCTCACCGGCCTGTAGTTCCCGGGATTATCCTTGCTACCCTTCTTAAACAGAGGAACAACATTGGCTATTCTCCAGTCCTCCGGGACATCCCCTGAAGACAGCGAGGATCCAAAGATTTCTGTCAAGGCCTCAGCAATTTCCTCTCCAGCCTCCTTCAGTATTCTGGGGTAGATCCCATCAGGCTCTGGGGACTTATCTACCTTAATATTTTTTAAGACACCCAACACCTCATCTTTTTGGATCACAATGTGACCCAGGCTATCTACACCCCCTTCTCCAGACTCAACATCTACCAATTCCTTCTCTTTGGTGAATACTGATGCAAAGTATTCATTTAGTACCTCACCCATTTCCTGTGGCTCCACACATAGATTCCCTTGCCTATCCTTCAGTGGGCCAACCATTTCCCTGGCTACCCTCTTGCTTTTTATGTATGTGTAAAAAGCCTTGGGATTTTCCTTAACCCTATTTGCCAATGACTTTTCGTGACCCCTTCTAGCCCTCCTGACTCCTTGCTTAAGTTCCTTCCTACTTTCCTTATATGCCACACAGGCTTCTTCTGTTCCCAGCCTTTTAGCCCTGACAAATGCCTCCTTTTTCTTTTTGACGAGGCCTACAATATCATTAGACATCCAAAAATTATCTTTCTTCCTCACAGGAACATGCCGGTCCTGTATTCCTTCCAACTGACACTTGAAAGCCTCCCACATGTCAGATGTTGATTTGCCCTCAAACATCCGCCCCCAATCTATGTTCTTCAGTTCCCACCTAATATTGTTATAATTAGCCTTCCCCCAATTTAGCACATTCATCCTCGGACCACTCTTATCCTTGTCCACCAGTACTTTAAAACTTACTGAATTGTGGTCACTGTTACCGAAATGCTCCCCTACTGAAACATCTACCACCTGGCCGGGCTCATTCCCCAATACCAGGTCCAGTACCGCCCCTTCCCTAGTTGGACTGTTTACATATTGTTTTAAGAAGCCCTCCTGGATGCTCCTCACAAACTCCGCCCCGTCTAAGCCCCTGGCACTAAGTGAGTCCCAGTCAATATTGGGGAAGTTGAAGTCTCCCATCACCACAACCCTGGTGTTTTTACTCTTTTCCAAAATCTGTCTACCTATCTGCTCCTCTATCTCCCGCTGGCTGTTGGGAGGCCTGTAGTATACCCCAACATTGTGACTGCACCCTTCTTATTCCTGATCTCTACCCATATCGCCTCACTGCCCTCTGAGGTGTCCTCTCGCAGTATAGCTGTGATATTCTCCCGAACAAGTAGCGCAACACCGCCTCCCCTTTTACATCCCCCTCTATCCCGCCTGAAACATCTAACTCCTGGAACGTTTAGCTGCCAATCCTGCCCTTCCCTCAACCAGGTCTCTGTAATGGCAACATGTCCTGTATCTATCTCCCCTCAATTTAAAGCTATGTCCCCTCGTGCTAGACATCACCATCCGAGGAAAAAGGCTCTCACTGTCCACCCTATCTAATCCTCTGATCATCTTGTATGCCTCAATTAAGTCACCTCTTAACCTTCTTCTCTCTAATGAAAATGGCCTCAAGTCCCTCAGCCTTTCCTCATAAGATCTTCCCTCCATACCAGGCAACATTCTGGTAAATCTCCTCTGCACCCTTTCCAATGCTTCCACATCCTTCCTACAATGCGGCGACCAGAATTGCACGCAATACTCCAAATGTGGCCGCACCAGAGTTTTGTGCAGCTGCAACATGACCTCATGGCTCCGAAACTCAATCCCTCTACCAATAAAAGCTAACACACCGTACGCCTTCTTAACAACCCTCTCAATCTGGGTGGCAACTTTCAGGGATCTATGTCCATGGACACCGAGATCTCACTGCTCATCCACACTGCCAAGAATCTTACCATTAGCCCAGTACTCTGTCTTCCTGTTATTCCTTCCAAAATGAATCACCTCACACTTTTCTGCATTAAACTCCATTTGCCACCTCTCAGCCCAGCGCTGCAACTTATCTATGTCCCTCTGTAACTTGTAACATCCTTCCGCACTGTCCACAACTCCACCGACTTTAGTGTCATCTGCAAATTTACTCACCCATCCTTCTACCCCCTCCTCCAGGTCATTTATAAAAATGACAAACAGCAGTGGCCCCAAAACAGATCCTTGTGGTACACCACTAGTAACTGAACTCCAGTCTGAACATTTCCCATGAACCAGCTAGCCAATTTCTGATCCAAACTGCTAAATCACCCTGAATCCCATGCCTCCATATTTTCTGCAATAGCCTACCGTGGGGAACATTCTCAAACGCTTTACTGAAATCCATATACCACATCTCTCTCTTTAGGTCCTTCCTAGTTAGCTTGTAATTCTCGAGCGCCCAAACTGAACCTTCACGTCTCATCTTTACATAAGCCTCCTTTTCCCTCTTGACAAGTATTTCAACTGCTTTAGTAAACCACAGTTTACTCGCTCGACCACATCCTCCCTGTCTGACAGGTACATACTTATCAAGGACGCGCAGTAGCTGTTCCTTGAACAAGCTCCATATTTCCATTGTGCCCATCCCCTGCAGTTTTCCTCTCCATCCGATGCATCCACAGTCTTGCCTCATCGCATCATAATTGCCTTTCCCCAGATATAACTCTTGCCCTGCGGTATATACCTATCCCTTTCCATCACTAAAGTAAACGTAATCGAAATGTGGTCACTATCACCAAAGTGCTCACCTACCTCCAAATCTAACACCTGTCCTGGTTCATTACCCAGTACCAAATCCAATACAGCCTCGCCTCTCGTTGGCCTATCTACAGACAAAGAACAAAGTACAAAGAATAGTACAGCACAGGAACAGGCCCTTCGGCCCTCCAAGCCCATGCCGACCATGCTGCCCGACTAAACTACAATCTTCTACACTTCCTGGGTCCGTATCCCTCTATTCCCATCCTATTCATGTATTTGTCAAGATGCCCCTTAAATGTCACTCTCGTCCCTGCTTCCACCACCTCCTCCGGTAGCGAGTTCCAGGCACCCACTACCCTCTGCGTAAAAAACTTGCCTCGTACATCTACTCTAAACCTTGCCCCTCTTACCTTAAACCTATGCCCCCTAGTAATTGACCCCTCTACCCCGGGGTCAGACTATCCACTCTGTCTATGCCCCTCATAATTTTCATTCTAGTGAGAACAAACCGAGTTTATTCAACCGCTCCTCATAGCTAATGCCCTCTATACCAGGCAACATTCTAGTAAATCTCTTCTGCACCCTCTCTAAAACCTCCACATCCTTCTGGTAGTGTGGCGACCAGAATTGAACACTATATTCCAAGTGTGGCCTAACTAAGGTTCTATACAGCTGCAACATGACTTGCCAATTCTTATACTCAATGCCCCGGCCAATGAAGGCAAGCGTGCCGTATGCCTTCTTGGCTACCTTCTCCACCTGTGTTGCCCCTTTCAGTGACCTGTGGACCTGTACTCCTAGATCTCTTTGACTTTCAATGCTCTTGAGGGTTCTACCATTCACTGTATATTCCCTACCTGCATTAGACCTTCCAAAATGCATTACCTCACATTTGTCCGGATTAAACTCCATCTGCCATCTCTCCGCCCAAGTCTCCAAACAATCTAAATCCTGCTGTATCCTCTGACAGTCCTCATCGCTATCCGCAATTCCACCAACCTTTGTCTCGTCTGCAAACTTACTAATCAGACCAGTTACATTTTCCTCCGAATCATTTATATATACTACAAATAGCAAAGGTCCCAGCACTGATCCCTGCGGAACACCACTAGTCATAGACCTCCAATTAGAAACGCATCCTTCCATTACTACTCTCTGCCTTCTATGACCTAGCCAGTTCTGTATCCACCTTGCCAGCTCACCCCTGATCCCGTGTGACTTCACCTTTTGTACTAGTCTACCATGAGGGACCTTGTCAAAGGCCTTACTGAAGTCCATATAGATAACATCCACTGCCCTACCTGCATCAATCATCTTAGTGACCTCCTCGAAAAACTCTATCAAGTTAGTGAGACACGACCTCCCCTTCACAAAACAATGCTGCCTCTCACTCATACGTCCATTTGCTTCCAAATGGGAGTAGATCCTGACTCGAAGAATTCTCTCCAGTAATTTTCCTACCACTGAAGTAAGACTCACCGGCCTGTAGTTCCCTGGATTATCCTTGCTACCCTTCTTAAACAAAGGAACAACATTGGCTATTCTCCAGTCCTCCGGGACATCACCTGAAGACAGTGAGGATCCAAAGATTTCTGTCAAGGCCTCAGCAATTTCCTCTCCATCCTCCTTCAGTATTCTGGGGTAGATCCCATCAGGCCCTGGGGATTTATCTACCTTAATATTTTTTAAGACACCCAACACCTCGTCTTTTTGGATCTCAATGTGACCCAGGCTATCTACACACCCTTCTCCAGACTCAACGTCTATCAATTTCTTCTCTTTAGTGAACACTGATGCAAAGTATTCATTTAGTACCTCGCCCATTTCCTCTGGCTCCACACATAGATTCCCTTGTCTATCCTTCAGTGGGCCAACCCTTTCCCTGGCTACCCTCTTGCTTTTTATGTACGTGTAAAAAGCCTTGGGATTTTCCTTAACCCTATTTGCCAATGACTTTTCGTGACCCCTTCTAGCCCTCCTGACTCCTTGCTTAAGTTCCTTCCTACTTTCCTTATATTCCACACAGACTTTGTCTGTTCCCAGACTTTTAGCCCTGACAAATGCCTCCTTTTCCTTTTTGATGAGGCCTACAATATCTCTTGTTATCCAAGGTTCCCGAAAATTGCCGTTTTATCCTTCTTCCTCACAGGAACATGCCGGTCCTGAATTCCTTTCAACTGACACTTGAAAGCCTCCCACATGTCAGATGTTGATTTGCCCACAAACATCCGCCCCCAATCTATGTTCTTCAGTTCCCGCCTAATATTGTTATAATTAGCCTTCCCCCAATTTAGCACATTCATCCTAGGACCACTCTTATCCTTGTCCACCAGCACTTTAAAACTGACTGAATTGTGGTCACTGTTCCCGAAATGCTCCCCTACTGAAACATCTACCACCTGGCCGGGCTCATTCCCCAATACCAGGTCCAGTACCGCCCCTTCCCTGGTTGGACTGTCCACATATTGTTTTAAGAAGCCCTCCTGGATGCTCCTTACAAACTCCGCCCCGTCTAAGCCCCTGGCACTAAGTGAGTCCCAGTCAATATTGGGGAAGTTGAAGTCTCCCATCACCACAACCCTGTTGTTTTTACTCTTTTCCAAAATCTGTCTACCTATCTTCTCCTCTATCTCCCGCTGGCTGTTCGGAGGCCTGTAGTAAACCCCCAACATTGTGACTGCACCCTTCTTATTCCTGATCTCTACCCATATAGCCTCACTGCCCTCTGAGGTGTCCTCCCGCAGTACAGCTGTGATATTCTCCCTACCAAGTAGCGCAACTCCGCCACCCCTTTTACATCCCCCTCTATCCCGCCTGAAACATCTAAATCCTGGAACGTTTAGCTGCCAATCCTGCCCTTCCCTCAACCAGGTCTCTGTAATAACAACAAAGAACAAAGAAATGTACAGCACAGGAACAGGCCCTTCGGCCCTCCAAGCCCGTGCCGACCATACTGCCCGACTAAACTACAATCTTCTACACTTCCTGGGTCCGTATCCTTCTATTCCCATCCTATTCATATATTTGTCAAGATGCCCCTTAAATGTCCCTATCGTCCCTGCTCCCACTACCTCCTCCGGTAGCGAGTTCCAGGTACCCACTACCCTCTGCGTAAAAAACTTGCCTCGTACATCTACTCTAAACCTTGCCCCTCTCACCTTAAACCTATGCCCTCTAGTAATTGACCCCTCTACCCTGGGGAAAAGCCTCTGACTATCCACTCTGTCTATGCCCCTCATAATTTTGTATACCTCTATCAGGTCGCCCCTCAACCTCCTTCGTTCCAGTGAGAACAAACCGAGTTTATTCAACCGCTCCTCATAGCTTATGCCCTCCATACCAGGCAACATTCTGGTAAATCTCTTCTGCACCCTCTCTAAAGCCTCCACATCCTTCTGGTAGTGTGGCGACCAGAATTGAACACTATATTCCAAGGGTGGCCTAACTAAGGTTCTATACAGCTGCAACATGACTTGCCAATTCTTATACTCAATGCCCCGGCCAATGAAGGCAAGCATGCCGTATGCCTTCTTGACTACCTTCTCCACCTGTGTTGCCCCTTTCAATGACCTGTGGACCTGTACTCCGAGATCTCTTTGACTTTCAATACTCTTGAGGGTTCTACAACATCAATGGCAACAACATCATAGTTCCAAGTACTAATCCAAACTCTAAGTTCATCTGCCCTACCCGTAATACTTCTTGCATTAAAACATATGCGCTTCAGGCCACCAGACCCGCTGTGTTCAACAACTTCTCCCTGTCTGCTCTGCCTCAGAGCCCCACTGTCCCTATTCCCTAGTTCTCCCTCAATGCTCTCACCTTCTGACCTATTGCTCCCGTGCCCACCCCCCTGCCATACTAGTTTAAACCCTCCCGTGTGACACTAGCAAACCTCGCGGCCAGGATATTTATGCCTCTCCAGTTTAAATGCAACCCGTCCTTCTTATATAGGTCACACCTGCCCCGGAAGAGCTCCCAGTGGTCCAGATAACGGAAACCCTCCCTCCTACACCAGCTGTTTAGCCACGTGTTTAGCTGCTCTATCTTCCTATTTCTAGCCCCACTGGCACGTGGCACAGGGAGTAATCCCGAGATTACAACCCTCGAGGTCCTGTCTTTTAACTTTCTGCCTAGCTCCCTGAACTCCTGCTGCAGGACCTCATGCCCCTTCCTGCCTATGTCGTTAGTACCAATATGTACAACGACCTCTGCCTGTTTGCCCTCCCCCTTCAGGATGCCCTCTACCCGTTCGGAGACATCCTGGACCCTGGCACCAGGGAGGCAACATACCATCCTGGAATCTCTTTCACGTCCACAGAAGCACCTATCTGTGCCCCTGACTATAGAGTCCCCTATTACTTTGCTCTTCTGCGCTTTGACCCTCGTTTCTGAACATCAGAGCCAGCCGTGGTGCCACTGCTCTGGCTGCTGCTGTTTTCCCCTGATAGGCTATCCCCCCCCGACAGTATCCAAAGGGGCATACCTGTTCGAGAGGGGGACAACCACAGGGGATTCCTGCACTGACTGCCTGCCCTTTCTGGTGGTCACCCATTTCTCTGCCTGCACCTTGGGTGTGACCACATTTATATAACTGTGATCTATGATGCTTTCCGCCACCTGCATGCTCCTAAGTGCATCCAATTGCTGCTCCAACCGAACCACGTGGTCTGTGAGGAGCTCCAGTTGGGTGCACTTTCTGCAGATGAAGCCATCCGGGACGCTGGAAGCCTCCCGGACCTGCCACATCTCACAGTCAGAGCACTGCACCCCTCTAACTGACATTGCGTCAATTAATTAAAATTAAAAGTTTTTAAAAAACATTTTATATATATATTTTTTTTTTAAAGTTACTGTTAACTATCTGTTTCCTAGCACTAGATTTCTAATATAAATTCGAAAGCTAAATATAGTACTCTCCGATCTCTTGCTTAGATACCCCTCTAAATTATAATTAAGTAATTATGTTTAATTAGTCCCCAATGCTTAATTTTTTTAATTTAGTGTAGATCCCCAACCAGCCACTCAGGTCACAGCTTTTCTGTGATGTGACTTCAGTTTCCCCCCGACACACACAATTTGAAAAAGGTATAAAAGTAAAAATGAGTAAAAATCACTTACTTACCTTCTTACCTTCTGAGTGTCTTAGATATTCTCAGGTTCTCTCCCTGACAGAGACTGCTCCTCCTCCTCCGATAATTGAGAGACTAAGATCTTCTTGTGGTTACAAGTCAAATGTTCTCAATAAAGTCCTGGCCAGCAAAAGACCTAAAGAGAAATAATTGGCTTAATGGTTTACAACAGATTTAACTTTCAAAATACAGTAACGGTTCTTGCTCAAAGCAAAACAGCTTGCGCAAAGTTCAAGAGTTAGAGTGGAAATATGAAAATACGAAATAAGGATACCGAGTAGTCAGGTAAAAGTTATGGAGTGATCCAGGATGGAAAATGGCTGCCCGGACCTCTCTGTTTAAAGAGAATATTATCAGTCTGACTCCATCTGTCCCTACCCCTGCAATGTGCTGATTGGCTTGGATGGGTCTCAAATGCATTTGGTTGGATGGTCAGTTCTCAATCATCAATATGCAACATTACCTTGTTGAACTTTTAAAATTTATATAAATGTTGCATGTGGAATTCCTAAATGTGTGTTGGAAGAAGTTGAACCGTGACATCACAGCCTGCAGATAAGGGATTGGCTGGTGACTGGTAAGTAGTTTTTCTTTTATTTCCCCTCAGGTGTTATCGTGCGGTGCGCAGAGGTTGCTGAGTGAGTGCTTGCTGAGAAGGGGATTGAAAAACAGGTAAGCTTTTCTTTTTTTTTATCTCGAGGGGATGGCAGTGAAGGTAGTGCAATGTTCCTCCTGCAGAATGTTTGAGGTGAGGGACGCTGTCAGTGTCCTTGCTGGTTTCATCTGTGGGAAGTGCACCCATCTCCAGCTCCTCAGAAACCGCGTTAGGGAGCTGGAGCTGGATGAACTTCGGATCATTCGGGAGGCAGAGGTAGTCATAGACAGAAGATTCAGGGATGTAGTTACTCCGAAGAATAAAGATAGATGGGTGATGGTGAGAGGGATGGGAGGAAGCAGTCAGTACAGGGATCCCCTGTGGTCATTCCCCACAGTAACAAGTATACCGCTTTGGATACTGTTGGGGGGGTCGACTTACCAGGGGTAAGCCATGGGGTCTCTGGCACAGGGTCTGTCCCTGTTGCTCAGAAGGGAGGGGGAGAGGAGTAGAACATTAGTCATTGGAGACTCCATAGTTAGGGGGATAGATAGGAGATTCTGTGGGGACGAGAGAGACTCGTGGTAGGTGTGTTGCCTCCCAGGTGCCAGGGTCCGCAATTTCTCGGATCGTGTTTTCGGGACCCTTAAGGGGGAGGGGGAGCAGCCCCAAGTCGTGGTCCACATAGGTACCAACGACATAGGTAGGAAAAGGGATAGGGGTGTAAGGCAAGAATTCAGGGGGCTAGGGTGGAACTGAGATCTAGGACAAACAGAGTTATTATCTCTGGGTTGTTACCCGTGCCACTTGCTAACGAGACGAGGAATAGGGAGAGAGAGGAGTTGAACACGTGGCTTCAGGGATGGTTTCGGATGTCTGGATAATTGGGGCTCATTCTGGGGTCGGTGGGACCTCTGCAAACGGGATGGTCTACACCTGGACCAGAGGGGTACCAATATCCTGGGGGGGAAATTTGCTAATGCTCTTCGGGAGGGTTTAAACTAGTTCAGCAGGGGCTTGGGAATCTAAATTGTAGCTCCAGTATACAGGAGGTTGAGAGTAGTGAGGTCATGAGTAAGGTTTCAAAGTTGCAGGAGTGTACCGGCAGGCAGGAAGGTTGTTTAAAGTATGTCTTCTTCAATGCCAGGAGCATCCAGAATAAGGTGGGTGAACTTGCGGCAAGGGTTGGTACCTGGGACTTCGATGTTGTGGCCATTTCGGAGACATGGATAGAGCAGGGACAGGAATGGTTGTTGCAGGTGCCGGGGTTTCGATATTTCAGTAAGCTCAGGGAAGGTGGTAAAAGAGGGGGAGGGGTGGCATTGTTAGTCAAGGACAGTATTACAGTGGCAGAAAGGACGTTTGATAAGGACTCGTCTACTGAGGTAGTATGGGCTGAGGTTAGAAACAGGAAAGGAGAGGTCACCCTGTTAGGGGTTTTCTATAGGCCTCCGAAAAGTTCCAGAGATGTAGCGGAAAGGATTGCAAAGATGATTCTGGATAGGAGCAAAAGCAACAGGGTAGTTGTTATGGGGGACTTTAACTTTCCAAATATTGACTGGAAACGCTATAGTTTGAGTACCTTAGATGGGTCCGTTTTTGTCCAATGTGTGCAGGAGGGTTTCCTGACACAGTATGTAGATAGGCCAACGAGAGGCGAGGCCATATTGGATTTGGTTTTGGGTAATGAACCAGGACAGGTGTTAGATTTGGAGGTAGGTGAGCACTTTGGTGATAGTGACCACAATTCGATTATGTTTACTTTAGTGATGGAAAGGGATAGGTATATACCGCAGGGCAAGAGTGATATCTGGGGGAAAGGCAATTATGATGCGATGAGACAAGACTTAGGATGCATCGGATGGAGAGGAGAACTGCAGGGGATGGGCACAATGGAAATGTGGAGCTTGTTCAAGGAACAGCTACTGTGTGTCCTTGATAAGTATGTACCCGTCAGGCAGGGAGGAAGTGGTCGAGCGAGGGAACCATGGTTTACTAAAGCAGTCGAAACACTTGTCAAGAAGAAGAAGGAGGCTTATGTAAAGATGAGACATGAAGGTTCAGTTAGGGTGCTCAAGAGTTACAAGTTAGCTAGGAAGGACCTAAAGAGAGAGCTAAGAAGAGCCAGGAGGGGACATGAGAAGTCTTTGGCAGGTAGGATCAAGGATAACCCTAAAGCTTTCTATAGATATGTCAGGAATAAAAGAATGACTCGGGTAAGAGTAGGGCCAGTCAAGGACAGTAGTGGGAAGTTGTGTGTGGAGTCCGAGGTGATAGGAGAGGTGCTAAATGAATATTTTGCTTCAGTATTCACACAGGAAAAAGACAATGTTGTCGAGGAGAATACTGAGATTCAGGCTACTAGACGAGAAGGGCTTGAGGTTCATAAGGAGGAGGTGTTAGCAATTCTGGAAAGTGTGAAAATAGATAAGTCCCCTGGGCCAGATGGTATTTATCCTAGGATTCACTGGGAAGCTAGGGAGGAGATTGCAGAGCCTTTGGCTTTGATCTTTAAGTCATCTTTGTCTACAGGAATAGAGCCAGAAGACTGGAGGATAGCATATGTTGTCCCCTTGTTCAAGGAGGGGAGTAGAGACAACCCCGGTAACTATAGATCAGTGAGCCTTACTTCTGTTGTGGGCAAAATCTTGGAAAGGTTTATAAGAGATAGGATGTATAATCATCTGGAAAGAAATAATTTGATTAGAGATAGTCAACACGGTTTTGTGAAGGGTAGGTCGTGCCTCACAAACCTTATAGAGTTCTTTGAGAAGGTGACCAAACAGGTGGATGAGGATAAAGCAGTTGATGTGGTGTATATGGATTTCAGTAAAGCATTTGATAAGGTTCCCCACGGTAGGCTACTGCAGAAAATACGGAGGCATGGGATTCAGGGAGATTTAGCAGTTTGGATCAGAAATTGGCTAGCTGGAAGAAGACAAAGAGTGGTGGTTGATGGGAAATGTTCAGACTGGAGTCCAGTTACTAGTGGTGTACCACAAGGATCTGTTTTGGGGCCACTGCTGTTTGTCATTTTTATAAATGACCTGGAGGAGGGCGTGAGTAAATTTGCAGATGACACTAAAGTCGGTGGAGTTGTGGACAGTGCGGAAGGATGTTACAAGTTACAGAGGGATATAGATAAGCTGCAGCGCTGGGCTGAGAGCTGGCAAATGGTGTTTAATGCAGAAAAGTGTGAGGTGATTCATTTTGGAAGGAATAACAGGAAGACAGAGTACTGGGCTAATGGTAAGATTCTTGGCAGTGTGGCTGAGCAGAGAGATCTCGGTGTCCATGTACATAGATCCCTGAAAGTTCCAACCCAGGTTGAGAGGGTTGTTAAGAAGGTGTACGGTATGTTAGCTTTTATTGGTAGAGGGATTGAGTTTCGGAGCCATGAGGTCATGTTGCAGCTGTACACAAATCTGGTGTGGCCGCATTTGGAGTATTGCGTGCAATTCTGGTCGCCGCATTATAGGAAGGATGTGGAAGCATTGGAAAGGGTGCAGAGGAGATTTACCAGAATGTTGCCTGGTATGGAGGGAAGATCTTATGAGGAAAGGCTGAGGGACTTGAGGCTGTTTTCGTTAGAGAGAAGAAGGTTAAGAGGTGACTTAATTGAGGCATACAAGATGATCAGAGGATTTAGATAGGGTGGACAGTGAGAGCCTTTTTCCTCGGATGGTGATGTCTAGCACGAGGGGACATACCTTTAAATTGTAGGGAGATAGATATAGGACAGATGTCAGAGGTAGGTTCTTTACTCAGAGAGTAGTAAGGGCGTGGAATGCCCTGCCTGCAACAGTACTGGACTCGCCAACACTAAGGACATTCAAATGGTCAATGGATAGACATATGGACGATAAGGGAATAGTGTAGATGGGCTTTAGAGTGGTTTCACAGGTCGGCGCAACATCGAGGGCTGAAGGGCCTGTACTGCGCTGTTATGTTCTATGTTCTATGGAATGCAAACTCTGCCCTTATCATTAAACTGGTATGTGCTGAACTCTGCGATTCTGTTCATTTGAACAATGGCAGAGCTCATATGAACTATAATGTCAATTTGACCTTCAGTATAATGTTGCATAAGCTTTAGCTAGCTTTTTTAGATGTTTCAAATTCTGTGCTTTGCCACTGCAAATTCTGCAAGCTTATGTGTTTCTGTAATCTAAGTTACGCTTGAAGTTACAGGATGAAATTCAGTTTAAAATGGATTTTAAACTGGGCTTTAGTATTTACATTAAAATGGCTAAATCAATGACCCTTTTTACCTATCAGAAATAGCCAGTTCCCTTCAGTTGCCTTCTTGAACTGCTGCACTCCTTGAGGTGTAGGTACACCCACTGTGCTGTTAGGGAGGGAGTTCTAGGATGTTGTCCTAGGATGAAGGAACGGAATGTTTCCAAGTCAGGATGGTGAGTGACTTGGAGGGGGACCTCCAGGTGGTGGGGTTCCCAGGTATCTGCTGCTCTTGTCCTTCTACATAGTAGTGGTCGTGGGTTTGGAAGGTGCTGTCTAAGGAATCTTGTTAAATTACTGCAGTGCATCTTGTAGATGGCACACACGACTGCTACTGTCTGTCGGTGATGGAGGGTTTGAATGTTTGTGGAAAGAGGAGCAATCAAGCTGTTTTGCCCTGGATGGTGTTGAGCGTCTCGAGTGTTGTTGAAGTTGTATAATTCTGTAAATACTTTGCTGGATTTCCATCCAATATTTCGAAACCAGATTCTACTCTCCACTGCCCAGGGACAGTTTGGAGCAGAGATCAAGCCTTTCACCTTCTAACTCTGACAGAAATGCTGGACTCAAGAGGAAAGTTTGGTTCAAATGATCAACCTGCTGATTAAATATAGCGACAAGAGATAACACTTGAGCTGAGGGTTAATCCTGTGAAGAGACACACGGTGGCGCTGTCAACAAAGATATCGGGCCCTGACGTGACGGTGTTCAGTCCTCACTAACGGTGAAGGAGCATTGTCGATTGTACCAGCAGTGGCGATCATTGGCTGCCAACCATACACAGCCGGGAAACAACTTAAGTTCATCCAAATCTCTGTTAGCGTGATTAACTTGCAGGGAGTCCCATTCCCCTATCGCCCCTGGGCTCACTGACCTACACTGGCCCCTGGGCAAATCATCTCTTGATTTTAAAATCTTTGTTTTCAAAGCCCTCCATCGTCTCATCCTCCCCAATCTCTGTATCCTCCTCCACTCCATACAACCCTCCCTATCTCTGTACCCTCCTCCACTCCCTATCTCTGTACCCTCCTCCACTCCCTACAACCCTCCCCATCTCTGTCCCCTCCTCCACTCCCTACAACCCTCCCTATCTCTGTACCCTCCTCCACTCCCTACAACCCTCCCTATCTCTGTATCCTCCTCCAACCCTCCCTATCTCTGTACCCTCCTCCACTCCCTACAACCCTCCCTATCTCTGTACCCTCCTCCACTCCCTACAACCCTGCCCATCTCAGTACCCTCCTCCACTCCCAACAACCCTCCCTATCTCTGTACCCTCCTCCACTCCCTACAACCCTCCCATCTCTGTACCTTCCTCCACTCTCTACAACCCTCCCCATCTCTGTACCCTCCTCCACTCCCCACAACCCTCCCTATCTCTGTACCCTCCTCCACTCCCTACAACCCTCCCTATCTCTGTAGCCTCCTCTAACCCTACAACCCTCCCTATCTCTGTACCCTCCTCCAGTCCCTACACCCCCCAATATCTGTACCCTCCTCCAACCCTACAACTCTCCCTATCTGTGTAACCTCCTACAACCCTACAACCCTCCCCATCTCTGTAACCTCCTCCAGCCCCTACAACCTTCCCCATCTCTGTAACCTCCTCCAGCCCCTACAACCCTCCCCCATCTCTGTAACCTTCTTCAACCCTGTAACCCTCCCTATCTCTGTAACCTCCTACAACCCTACAACCCTCCCTATCTCTGTAACCTCCTCCAACCCTACTACCCTCCCCATCTCTGTAACCTCCTCCAGTCACTACAACCCTCCCTATCTCTGTACCCTCCTCCACTCCCTACAACCCTCCCTATCTCTGTACCCTCCTCCACTCCCTACAACCCTGCCCATCTCAGTACCCTCCTCCACTCCCAACAACCCTCCCTATCTCTGTACCCTCCTCCACTCCCTACAACCCTCCCCATCTCTGTACCCTCCTCCACTCCCTACAACCCTCCCATCTCTGTACCCTCCTCCACTCTCTACAACCCTCCCCATCTCTGTACCCTCCTCCACTCCCCACAACCCTCCCTATCTCTGTACCCTCCTCCACTCCCTACAACCCTCCCTATCTCTGTAGCCTCCTCTAACCCTACAACCCTCCCTATCTCTGTACCCTCCTCCAGTCCCTACACCCCCCAATATCTGTACCCTCCTCCAACCCTACAACGCTCCCTATCTCTGTAACCTCCTACAACCCTACAACCCTCCCCATCTCTGTAACCTCCTCCAGCCCCTACAACCTTCCCCATCTCTGTAACCTCCTCCAGCCCCTACAACCCTCCCCCATCTCTGTAACCTTCTTCAACCCTGTAACCCTCCCTATCTCTGTAACCTCCTACAACCCTACAACCCTCCCTATCTCTGTAACCTCCTCCAACCCTACAACCCTCCCCATCTCTGTAACCCCCTCCAGTCACTACAACCCTCCCTATCTCTGTAACCTTCTCCAGTCCCTACAACCCTCCACCATCTCTGTAACCTCCTCCACTCCCTTTTATTGGTAGAGGAATTGAGTTTCGGAGCCATGAGGTCATGTTGCAGCTGTACAAAACTCTGGTACGGCCGCATTTGGAGTATTACGTGCAATTCTGGTCGTCGAATTATAGGAAGGATGTGGAAGCATTGGAAAGGGTGCAGAGGAGATTTACCAGGATGTTGCCTGGTATGGAGGGAAGATCTTATGAGGAAAGGCTGAGGGACTTGAGGCTGTTTTTGTTAGAGAGAAGGAGGTTAAGAGGTGACTTAATTGAGGCATACAAGATGATCAGAGGATTAGATAGGGTGGACAGTGAGAGCCATTTTCCTCGGATGGTGATGGCACGAGGGGACATAGCTTTAAATTGAGGGGTAATAGATATAAGACAGATGTCAGAGAGTAGTAAGGGTGTGGAATGCCCTGCCTGCAACAGTAGTGGACTCGCCAACACTAAGGGCATTCAAATGGTCATTGGATAGACATATGGACGATAAGGGAATAGTGTAGATGGGCTTTAGAGTGGTTTCACAGGTTGGCGCAACATCGAGGACCGAAGGGCCTGTACTGCGCTGTTATGTTCTATAACCCTCCCTATCTCTGTAACCTTCTCCAACCCTACAACCCTGCCCTATCTCTGTAACCTCTTCCAGTCCCGACAACCTCCCTCTCTCTGTAACCTCATCCAGTCCCAACAACCCTCCCTATCTCTGTAACCTCCAGCCTCTTCAACCCCCCCATCTCTGTACCCTCCTCCAACCCCTGCGACCTTCCCTATCTCTGTAAACTCCTCCAGACCCGACAACCCTCTTTATCTCTGTATCCTCCTCCAGCCCCACAACCCTCTCTATCTCTGTAATCTCCTCCAGCCCCTACAACCCTCCCCATCTCTGTAACATCTTCCAGTCCCTACAACCCTCACTATCTCTGTAATCTCTTCCAGTCCCTACAACCCTCCCCATCTCTGTAATATCTTCCAGTCCGTACAACCCTCACTATCTCTGTAATCTCTTCCAGTCCCGACAACCCTCCCCATCTCTGTAACATCTTCCAGTCCCTACAACCCTCACTATCTCTGTAATCTCTTCCAGTCCCTACAACCCTCACTATCTCTGTAATCTCTTCCAGTCCCTACAACCCTCACTATCTCTGTAATCTCTTCCAGTCCCTACAACCCTCACTATCTCTGTAATCTCTTCCAGTCCCTGCAACCCTCCCTATCGCTGTAGCCTCCTCCAGCCCCTACAACCCTCACTAGCTCTGTAGCCCCTAGTCGCCACATTCCGGGGCCTGTTCGGGGAGGCCGGTACGGGAATTGAACCCGCGCTGCTGGCCTTGTTCTGCATTACAAGCCAGCTGTATAGCCCAATGAGCTAAACCAGAGGGGGGGGGTTGTGGCCTGGCTGGGGAATCTATACAAATTTCTCAGGTTGGAGGAGGGCTTCGAGGTACGGAGGAGACCGTTCGTGGCTATATTCGAGGAGCTGTTTGTCGTGGGGGGAGCGGAGGGTTGGGGTGAGTGGGGGTAAAAAGGGGAAAAATGTACAAACTGCAAACTGTGATGTTAAGCCTGTTATTTAGCTGAATGTATTTGGAAGAAAATATCCTTTAAGAAAACATTATCGCAAAGTCCCTTCAATCTAAACACAAGCCTTTTGAACCTTGACTGTTATATTGTGAAGATCCATTCCTCTTATTGATCTTTCCTCTTCACCACCGTGCCACCCGCCGCCCCCTTCATAGTGCCCTCCCTGAGCTCATTAGTATTGGAACGGGCATGGCCTCGATATTTACACGGGTTTTTCAGGAACAGAACAGACTAAACATCCAATGGACATATCGGGCAGGGTTCACCCCCAGTCCAATGTGCTTCACTGGCCGTACTATAGAAGCACAGAAATAGGTGCCCAGGACATAAACAGCAGCGGAATTGGGCTGTGCGAAACCCAGCCTGTGCCAGGCCGAGTGCTTTAAGGGAAACAAGGCCATGGGCTATCCAGCAGGGGGCGACCAAAACAGCAAATCTGTGAGAGAATACCTTCCTCGATGTGGACATGAGAGGAATGTGAACTGAAATATCCGCTATGTTCAGCAGACCTGAAGACCTTTGCTACCCTTCTGCTCAATTGCGTCCCCTCTCCACCCAGTCCCTGCCTTCCTCCCCAACACCTCCTTCTATTTTAACCAACTCTCTCTCTCCCAACAGAAGTATTTACAACTCCCCAGTCTCATGAAGCCTCAATATTGGGGGGACTTGGGCTTACCCATTCTAGCATTGGGATTGTTCCCTGTGTCCAATGTGTGACGAATGCGGGCGCCAACCACTTCCTAATTTGTTGATTATATAGGAACAGGACAAGGCCATTCGGCCCGTTGGGCCATTCAACACGATCGTGGTTGATCGGACAATTCAGACAAATCTTTTAGAAGATTGTAGTTTAGTCGGGCAGCATGGTCGGCACGGGCTTGGAGGGCCGAAGGGCCTGTTCCTGTGCTGTACTTTTCTTTGTTCTTTGTTCTTTGTTCAATGCCTTTGACACCCATTATCCCCATAATCCTTTACATTATTGTTCATCAGAGATCTATTAATCTCCGGGTGATGATTGGCACAATCACAGTCACTGACCATCACCTGAACCCTCAACCCTGTTCCTGGAGATCCACTTGTCCAGCGGGAGTTCCACCCAGGCTGGAGGACCCGCTGTGACATACCTGCGCCCAGGTAAATTCAACCATCGCTGAGGAAAAGGCCTCAGGTGCAACCCGACAATGGAAGGCCCATGGTGTTTGTTGTAAATTGATTGGATAAAACCCCAACAACTATGGGAAACAAACACACTTTAGCCATGGTGAATCCCTTTTCAAAACATATTTATATTTTATACTTCATTCTCAGGAAAGCGGTGTTGCTGGAAAGGACATTTTCCAGCAATAATGGTCCGTTCTTACCTGCCCCGAATTAAGGTGGTAGTGAATTGTGGTGAAGGAATTGGTGGGAATTCCAGGAATTTGACCCAGTCCCAGTCCGGGATATCTCTACAGTGGTAACTGCCAGGCAACTGGGTCAGCCAATGGCGACCTGCCAAAGCAGATCCGTCCTCAAAGCTTCGACTTAACTGCAAATGTCACATGTGAATCCCACGGGAGGTGGCGGGATTGGGGGCCCCGATTGGGCTGGAGGAGCTGATCAAAGGGATAGAAAGCACGCAGGCGGGGAAGGCACCGGGGCCGGACGGTTTCCCGGTCGAATTCTATAAAAAATATATGGACCTGTTGGGCCCGCTGTTAGTTAGGACCTTCAATGAGGCATGGGAGAGGGGGGTGGGGGGGGGGGGGGGGGGGGGGGGCTTTGCCCCCGACGATGTCCCGGGCACTGATCTCCTTGATCCTGAAGCGGGACAAGGATCCCCTGCGGTGTGGGTCTTACAGGCCGATTTCGTTGCTAAATGTAGATGCCAAGGTGCTGGCGAAGGTCTTAGCGATGAGGATTGAGGATTGTGTGCCGCAGATCATCCACGAAGACCAGATGGAGTTTTGTGAAGGGGAGGCAGTTGAACGCGAATGTGCGGAGGCTTCTGAACGTTATCATGATGCCGGCGAGGGAGGGAGAGGTGGAGATAGTGGTGGCGATGGACGCTGAAAAAGCCTTCGATAGGGTAGAGTGGGGGTACCTGTGGGAGGTGCTGAAGAGGTTCGGGTTTGGGGAGGGGTTTGTTAGGTGGGTTAGGTTGTTGTATGAGGTCCCGATGGCGAGCGTGGCCACAAACAGGAGGAGGTCCGAGTACTTTCGGCTGCACCGAGGGACGAGACAGGGGTGTCCCCTGTCCCCACTGCCCTTCATGACAAATGTTGAATTCTTTACCCGTCAGTCTGGCCTCAATAAAACTCAAGATGGATTTGTAGGCATAGGATCATTTATTTTTACCCGACTTGCAAGTCTGACTCGCTTCACAAAAACCCAGAACACAAGCAGCCTCCTGGGTCTTCAGAATTGAGTGCATAGAACATAGAACATAGAACATTACAGCGCAGTACAGATCCAATCCTCTGATCATCTTGTATGCCTCAATAAAGTCACCTCTTAACCTTCTCCTCTCTAACGAAAACAGCCTCAAGTCCCTCAGCCTTTCCTCATAAGATCTTCCCTCCATACCAGGCAACATTCTGGTAAATCTCCTCTGCACCCTTTCCAATGCTTCCACATCCTTCCTATAATGCGGCGACCAGAATTGCACGCAATACTCCAAATGCGGCCGCACCAGAGTGTTGTATAGCTGCAACATGGCCTCATGGCTCCTAAACTCAATCCCTCTACCAATAAAAGCTAACACACCGTACGCCTTCTTAACAACCCTCTCAACCTGGGTGGCAACTTTCAGGGATCTATGTACATGGACACCGAGATCTCTCTGCTCATCCACACTGCCAAGAATCTTACCATTAGCCCAGTACTCTGTCTTCCTGTTATTCCTTCCAAAATGAATCACCTCACACTTTTCTGCATTAAACTCCATTTTCCACCTCTCAGCCCAGCGCTGCAACTTATCTATGTCCCTCTGTAACTTGTAACATCCTTCCGTACTATCCACAACTCCACCAACTTTAGTGTCATCTGCAAATTTACTCACCCATCCTTCTACGCCCTCCTCCAGGTCATTTATAAAAATGACAAACAGCAGTGGCCCCAAAACAGATCCTTGTGGTACACCACTAGTAACTGGGCTCCAGTTTGAACATTTCCCATCAACCACCACCCTTTGTGGTTTCCAGCTAGCCAATTTCTGATCCAAACTGCTAAATCACCCTGAATCCCATGGCTCCGTATTTTCTGCAGTAGCCTACCATGGGGAACCTTTCAAATGCTTTACTGAAATCCATATACACCACATCAACTGCTTTACCCTCATCCACCTGTTTGGTCACCTTCTCAAAGAACTCTATAAGGTTTGTGAGGCACGACCTACCCTTCACAAAACCGTGTTGACTATCTCTAATCAAATTATTCCTTTCCAGATGATTATACAGTAGAGATAGGGGGGGACTGGCGCTGCCCAAACTCTGTGGATACTACTGGGCCGCCAATGCGATGATGGTGCGCAAGTGGGTGATGGAGGGCGAGGGGGCTGCATGGAAGAGGCTGGAGACGGCGTCTTGTGTGGGTACGAGTCTGGGGGCGCTGGCAACGGCGCCGCTGCCGCTCCCTCCAAGGAGGTACACCACGAGCCCGGTGGTGGTGGCGGCCCTCAAAACCTGGGGGCAATGGAGGCGGCACAGGGGGGAAGCTGGGGCCTCGGCGTGGACCCCATTATGGGAGAACCACCGGTTCGCCCCAGGAAGAACAGGTGGAGGGTTTTCGGGGTACTTACAGGTAAGGGCGTTTGCCAGACGGCAGGTGGTGGAATTCCCGCGGCTACTGCCACACACAGTACAGGATAGGGTGCTCTCGGGGGGGGGGGGGGGGGGGAGTGGGAAAGATCTCAGAACCTTACCAGGTGATGCAGGAGGAGGAGGAGGCCTCGGTGGTGGAGGTGAAAGGTAAGTGGGAGGAGGAGTTGGGAGAGGAGATCGAGGAAGGGACGTGGGCAGATGCCCTAGGGAGGGTAAACACTTCCTCTCCATGCGCGAGGCTCAGCCTCATACAGTTTAAGGTGCTGCACAGGGCACACATGACCGGGACAAGGATGAGCCGGTTCTTTGGGGGCGAGGACAGGTGAGTTATGTGCTCAGGGAGCCCAGCAAATCACACCCATATGTTCTGGGCATGCCCAGCGCTGGAGGAATTTTGGAAGGGTGTAGCGAGGACGGTGTCTTCATAGAATTTACAGTGCAGAAGGAGGCCATTCGGCCCATCGAGTCTGCACCGGCTCTTGGAAAGAGCACCCTACCCAAGCCAACACACCCACCCCATCCCCACAACCCAATAACCCCACCCAACACTAAGGGCAATTTTGGATACTAAGGGGCAATTTTAGCATGGCCAATCCACCTAACCTGCACATCTTTGGACTGTGGGAGGAAACCGGAGCACCCGGAGGAAACCCACGCAGACACGGGGAGAACGTGCAGACTCCGCACAGATAGTGACCCAAGCCAGGAATCGAACCTGGGACCCTGGAGCTGTGAAGCAATTGTGCTAACCACTATGCTATCGTGCTACCCTGTCGAGGGTGGTAGGATCCAGGGTCAAGCTGGGCTGGGGGCTCGCAATATTTGGGGTGGCAGAGGAGCCGGGAGTGCAGGAGGAGAAAGAGGCCGGAATTCTGGCCTTTGCGTCCCTGGGAGCCCGGAGGAGGATTCTTCTTCAGTGGAAGGATGCGAGGCCCCCAAGCGTGGAATCCTGGATCAACGATATGCCGGGTTTATTAAGTTGGAAAGGGTGAAATTCGCCTTGAGAGGGTCGGTACAAGGGTTCTTTAGGCGGTGGCAACCGTTCTTAGACTTCCTGGCAGAGCGGTAGACATTGGTCAGTGGCAGCCGCAGCTCGGGGTGGGGGGGTGGGGGGGTGGGGGGGGTGGGGGGGGGGGGTGGGGCACTTTATTTTTTGATTTTGTTATTTACACTGGAGGGCCTGAGGGGGTGTATATACTTGTGTTAAGTCGGGGTGTTAATGCTAATTTATTATTTATGTATAGGGGGGAAGGGGGTATGGAGGGTGTTTTTCTGGACTGTGGTTTGTACTTATCCCTGTTGGGTCCTTTTTCATTTTGTTATTGATATTTTATGAAAACTTTTGATTAAAATTATTTTTTTTAAAAAAGTGAATCCCAGGGGAAAAGTTCTGCACCCTCTGCCAACTCATCGGGAATGGTAGGAAGAGGCATCTGCGTTTCGAAAACAATTTTGAGGAGGTTAGTTGGGTTAAATGGCACGGCTTATGAACTGAAACTGCCGTTAATCTTGCCAACTGAAAGATTCACTCCAACCCTGCCCCCTCCACCCTCCACCCGCGCACCAGGCTGAATGTGGAGCAATGTTTTGCTATGAACTCGGATCATCCGGCAGAGGGAGCCCAAGAGAGAAAAAAGGAAGTAGTTCCTGATTTGGAAATAAATCAGTGGGAGGAGAACAGCACGGTGGCGCGGTGGTTAGCACTGCTGCCTCACGGCGCCGAGGTCACGGGTTCGACCCCGGCCCTGGGTCACTGGAGTTTGCACATTCTCCCCGTTTTGCGTGGGTTTCGCCCCCACAGCACAAAGATGTGCAGGGTAGGTGGATTGGCCACGTTAAATTGCCCCTTAATTGGAAAAAATTAATTGGGTACTGTAAATTTATTTAAAAATAAAAAAATGAAAAAAAATAAATCAGTGGGAGGAAACAGGAATGGTGATGGGATTGTACAACAACAACTTATGTTTATGTGGCGACATTGATGTAGTAAACATCCGCAAAGTGCTTTTTAAACACAGATAGGGGGCAGAAGACTAAGTGTTGCCACCGGGACTGAATAACGTACGATTCGCGTTCCCATTGGGGCGAGTCAGGACATGCAAATGGGCCAGCACTCTGGCGGCGTGAATGTAGAGCAATTCCCGGCCCAGCGGGTGTTCGAACTGCCTGGGGCCGGAGTTAGCGCCAAAGAGCCGGGCAGCTGAAACTGTTTTTAAGTGCTCCAAGATGGCTCCCAGAAGACCTGCCTCCCGGGCCCGGAGTCCGAGGTGGACCCACAGCTGCATGTCAGTGAGGGGAGAAGGGACACCCTCTTCCCCAGGGTGCGCCGCAGACTCAAGCCAGTCCTCCTGAACATTGCCCGGGAGGTGGTGGCAGAGGCAGTCAGTGCTGGCAGCCTCGCCAGGAGGAGACAGCTGGTGATGCTGCAGGGCACAAACATTCATTTTTGGATGACCTGTGAGTCTCCGCCTGATCACGATTCGCATTTCCCGGATAAAAGCTGCACTGAAAGAATTTGAAACCAGGTCTCAGGAATAAGTTCCTGCCCTGATGGTTCAGGAAATAAAGTCCTCAGAGAACAGGTTACAGCCCATAAAGAAACTGTGTCTCTTTGTCAATGTAACTTTGGGGCTCTAAATAGGTTTGTGAAGGACGTCACTCTGGCGTTAAGGATAATCTTTTGAATGAAGTATCTTGGATTTTGAAAGATCTCCCTGAGGCTTGAATGCAGTCCCCATGTTACATAATGGGCGTCAACCACCATCAAATCTACATTCAGCCCACTCAGAGAGAGACTATCTGGATCAACAGCAAGGTTGTGCAATATTAATCACACCTGCATTGCACTTTTGGGGGAACTAAAAGTGGATACAAGTGGAGTGGAAGGCAATTATCTGAACATTACCCCCAAGCAATAGGAAAGAAAATATGAAAAGTAAGGTGCGCATTGATACAATGTGGAAGCTTATGGACCAACATAAACATTCAGTAATAATAATAATCTTAATTATTGTCACAAGTAGGCTTACATCAACACTGCAGTGAAGTTACTGTGAAAATCCCCTAGTCGCCACACTCCGGTGCCTGTTCGGGTACACAGAGGGAGAATTCAGAATATTCAATTCACCTAACTTTCGGGACTTGTAGGAGGAAACCGGAGCACCCGGAGGAAACCCACGCAGACAAGGGGAGAACGTGCAGACTCCGCACAGACAGTCACCCAAGCCGGGAATCGAACCCGGTTCCTTGCCGCTGTGAAGCAACTGTGCTAACCACTGTGCTACCGTGCCACCCATCAACCAATCAGAATGCTGCAATAAAATGTGACTCCTTAGTGTGAATTATGAATATACAAGGACTTCATCAGGTTTTCACCAGGCAATATAGGTCCATGGAGAAAGGGAAATAAGCTGTGCAAAACGATGAGACATCTGATTAGGGATCAACATGGTCTCTGCATGCTCTCGGCACTGTCCGTCTATTGATTCCTGATCCCATTGATCCATATGTCCCAATCATTACATTGAGTTAATGAGCAGAAGTATTGAGTCTGAGGGCTGAGCCCAGCAGATGCTACATGAGACTTCTTTCTTTTTTTCCTTAAATTTAGAATACCCAATTTTTTTTCCCAATTAAAGGGCAATTTAGCGGTGCCAATCCATCAACCCTGCACATCTTTGGGTTGTGGGTTGAGACCCACGCAGACAATGTTCAAACTCCACATGGACAGTGACCCGGGGCCGGGATTGAACCCGGTCCTCAGTGCTATTTACCATAGGGGGCGCCACCGTACCGCCCCTATGGTAAATGAAACTTGGATGGACATTATCAAAAGTGTTGTGCCTCAGATTCGGGACAACTGACGCAGCGGACAAGACGCTCAAATCCTACTGTAATTGTTCAACAATCTCCTTTATTGTACCTGACCAGTTTCTGATTTAGGCAAAGTTATCACAAAGGGTCAAAACTCTATTACACAAGGTGCGAAAACTCAGGGTTTGGGCTTAGATTTTACATTGCGAGGCGGGGTGATCAGTCTCCCTCCCGATGGGCTCTGATGTCTCTGAGTGACAGACTCATCCTTTGTGATGCTTGTTCCTGCAGCTTGACACTATCAATGTCTCAGGTCTTTCTCCTTTTATCCAGATCCTTCCGTCATTGATCGTGCTCACAGAGGGAGCGATCAATCACATTTCCAATCTAAGGTACAGCAACAACCACATCTTCACACTGCAGATCGCCTCAGCTCCGCCGCCCACTCAGTTCATAGGCTTATGCCAAGTTGGCCTTTTTGACCATCAGGCTTTGCTGGTGTCTCACGGATACCCAGCAGGCTACAGAGGTATCAGGAGGACAACACCGGGTTGTGATTGGAAGTGTGTGTCAATTCTGTATTCTTATTTACTGCCGTTAAAATGTAAAAAGACTAACTTTTGAAAATAATTTGCAGGGTGCAAAAGTGTTGAATTGTGAACACGCTTGAGGCAAAGTCATGACCTTAAAATAGACAATCAAAAAGGCGAGTCGCTTGTTGGCCCACCAGCTTCGAAAGAGGACACCGGCGAGGGAAATAGGGGGAGTTAGGGTTGAAACGGGAACCACGGTGCGGAGAGCAGGGAAGGTAAATGAGGTGTTCAAGACCTTTTATGGGAGGTTATATAGGTCCCAACCCCCGGAGGGAAAAGAGGGGATGCAGCAGTTTCTGGACCAACTAAGGTTCCCGAGGGTGGAGGAGCAGGAGGTGGCAGGCCTGGGGGCACCAATTGGGGTGGACGAGGTGACCAAAGGGCTGGGGAACATGCAGGCAGGGAAGGCCCCGGGACCTGACGGGTTCCCGGTGGAATTTTATAGGGAATATGTGGACTTGTTGGCCCCTCTGCTGGTAAGAACCTTTAACGAGGCCAGAGAAGGGAGGACCCTACCCCCGACAATGTCGGAGGCGACGATATCACTAATCCTGAAGCGAGATAAAGACCCGCTGCAATGCGGGTCTTATAGACCTATCTCACTCCTAAATGTGGACGACAAGTTGCTGGCAAAAGTGCTGACAATGAGGATAGAGGATTGTGTCCCGGGGGTGGTGCACGAAGATCAGACAGGGTTCGTAAAGGGGAGACAATTGAATGTCAACGTGCGACGGCTATTGGGGGTGATAATGATGCCCCAGCAGAGGGGGAGGCAGAGATAGTGGCGGCAATGGATGCAGAGAAGGCATTTGATAGGGTAGAGTGGGAGTATCTATGGGAGGTGCTGAGGAGGTTCGGGTTTAGGGAGGGGTTTGTCAGCTGGGTTAAACTCCTCTATGGGGCCCCAATGGCAAGTGTAGTCACAAATCGGCAAAGGTCGGAGTATTTTCGACTACATTGGGGAATTACTGTTCGCGCTGGCAATTGAACCACTGGCCATAGCGCTGAGAGACTTCAGGAAATGGAGAGGGGTGGTTAGAGGGGGAGAGGAACACCGAGTGTCACTCTACGCAGATGACCTACTGCTATATGTGGCGGATCCAGTGGGGGGGATGATAGAGGTTATGCAGATATTGAGGGAGTTCGGAGATTTCTCGAGATATAGGCTTAACATGGGGAAGAGTGAGCTTTTCGTAATACACCCTGGGGACCAGAGTAGAGGGATAGATGGCCTACCGCTAAGGAGAGTGGAAAGAAACTTCCGATACCTGGGGATTCAGATAGCCAGGAGCTGGGGAACCTTACACAGACTCAATCCGACTTGGCTGGTGGAGCAAATGGAAGAGGATTTCAAAAGGTGGGATATGCAGCCGCTGTCACTGGCGGGCAGAGTGCAGGCGATTAAGATGATGGTCCTCCCGAGGTTCCTATTTGTGTTTCAATGTCTCCCTATATTGATCACTAAGGCCTTTTTCAAAAAAATAGATAGGAGCATCATGAGCTTCGTGTGGGCAGGGAAGGCCCCAAGGGTAAGGAGGGGCTTCCTGGAACGTAGCAGGGACAGAGGGGGACTGGCGTTGCCGAATTTGGGCGACTATTACTGGGCCGCCAACGTGGCGATGATCCGTAAGTGGATGATAGAGGGAGAGGGGGCGGCATGGAAAAGGCTGGAGATGGCGTCCTGTAAAGAAACAAGCTTAAAAGCGCTGGTGACGGCGCCACTACTGCTCTCCCCGAAAAAGTTTACCACGAACCCAGTGGTGGCGGCAACATTAAGTATCTGGGGGCAATGGAGGCGACAGAGGGGTGTGTTGGGAGCCTCGGTGTGGTCCCCGATCAGGAACAACCATAGGTTTGCCCCAGGGAGGTTGGACGGAGGGTTCCAGAGCTGGCACCGGGCAGGAATTAGGAGAGTGGGAGACTTATTTATAGATGGGACGTTTGCGAGCTTGGGAGCGCTAGAGGAAAAGTATGAGCTGCCCCCGGGGAATATCTTTAGGTATATGCAGGTGAGGGCATTCACGAGACAACAGGTGAGGGAATTTCCGCTGCTCCCAACACAAAGGATCCAGGATAGAGTGATTTCGGGGGGGTGGGTCGGGGAGGGCAAAGTGTCCGAAATATACCGGGAGATGAGAGAAGAGGGGGAGGAGCTGGTAGAAGAACTGAAGGGAAAATGGGAAGAAGAGCTCGGGGAGGAGATTGAGGAGGGTTTGTGGGCTGATGCCCTAAGTAGGGTAAATTCCTCTTCCTTGTGTGCCAGGCTTAGCCTGATTCAATTTAAGGTGCTACATAGAGCACACATAACGGGAGCAAGGTTGAGCAGGTACTTCGGAGTGGAGGACAAATGCGGGAGGTGCGGGGGAAGCCCGGCGAACCACACGCATATGTTTTGGTCGTGTCCGGCACTGGAGGGGAGTGGCGGGAGTGATCTCGAAGGTGGTGAAGGTCCGGGTCAAGCCAAGCTGGGGGTTAGCTTTATTTGGGGTAGCGGATGAGCCGGGAGTGCAGGAGGCGAAAGAGGCCGACGTTGTGGCCTTTGCGTCCCTAGTAGCCCGGCGTAGGATTTTACTCATGTGGAAGGAAGCGAAACCCCCCCGGCGTGGAGGCCTGGATAAACAAAATGGCGGGGTTCATAAAACTGGAGCGGATGAAGTTTGCGCTGAGAGGATCGGCTCAAGGGTTCACCAGGCGGTGGCAACCGTTCCTCGACTATCTAGCGGAACGTTAGGGGGAAAATAGATAGCCAGCAGCAGCAGCCCCGGGGGGGGGGGGGGGGGGGGGGGGGGGGGGGGGGTAAATTGTTTTTGTTCTAGATGGGGTAAGGGGGCGGGGGGGGAGCACTATTTTGTGTTATTTTGTTAGTTCACTATTTTATTTAAACAATGTTATCTACCAGTTATCATGTTACCGTTTTTGCTGATTTGTAAGGGGGGAAAATTGTGTTTGAAAACATTAATAAAATATATATTTAAAAAAAAAAGACAATCAGAACCTTAAAAAAGAAGAGTGAAACAGAGTTAATGCTTCACATCTTTGACCTTTGAAACAACCCTGTTGGACTTTAACCTGGTGTTGTAAGACTTCTTACTGTGCCCACCCCAGTCCAACGCCGGCATCTCCACATCAGAATTGAAGGTGTTCCTCTGCATAGGCTCAAACTGCAAGAACCAGTTATCAGGAAAACCATTGTGTTGGAATATATCAGGAGAATATTGTAGACAGCGAGAGACGTATAATCCAAGAACAGTATGTCATGATCAGAAGACAGAAGGAAAAAATGTATCTACGTCACCCTTGCTACTTTATAAACTTATTTGTTTTATAGACAAATGACTGGACTGAAATGACCACTGTTGACCACATGATGGTCATTCTGGAAGTTTCTGAGCAGTTTAAAAATGGGCACAGACTAACCCATCAAATGCCTGGAATGGAACACATTGGATTAATATTCCCACCGAGCCAACACAACAGCTGATAGAAAGGAATCCGCAGCAGCCAGCTATGGGCAGAGGCGGAACGATTTACAGCTCCCCACCTCCAACATTGTGCCAATGGTTCCACACTTACCTGCTCAAAAATACAAAGGGTTTTAACAAGGGGGCCTTGTTAACCTGAAGCCCCCCCCGTCAAGTGACCGAAACTTGCGCTTCTTGAATTCCTTCAATTATACAGCTTTTTAATCAATAGTCAGTTGTGGATGAACCTCCAAAGTGAAAACTGCACTCAAGGCTAGCAGCCTGCCTTTGACCTCCCTCTCTCTCTCAAAGTCTGACCTCCAGAAAGAACCCTGGATTTCGCCCACAGAGTGAGCTCATTCCCCGGGGACATGAATTCTCTGCTGCAGCGTCCATGGACTCAACCTGCAACCAGGTTCCTAGGGCCAACACCGGGAATTTCTACCGGAAAAAGCCATCTGAAAGTACCGTCATTGCCTCTGGGCTGATGTGATGGGATATTTCTTATTCTTCTCAAGGTCTTTGTCCTTTCTTTCTCTTACCCCCGCTTTTATTATAGAAATGCAAGAAAGGGGCAGATTCTTTGCGTGTGCATAAAATAAACCAACCTATTTATTTTACCTTATCTCAGGTTTGCTGTGGGGTGAAGAACAGAGGATTGGAACACTTCAAAAACGAAGAGTTAGGGAAAATACTCTACCTTTTATAATCGGAAACACCTTTCTGTCTATGGATGAGTGGTGAATGGAGAAATCAGAGCTTAAATAAAGCTGTCTGTCCCTGAGTCACCTTTAGGTCTAAACGGATGCCTCAGACAAGCTAGGGGTTGACGAGGGCTGGGTGATGTGACATAATAAGTAAGACTCAGTAAAGGACAGAGGTGCGGGCAGAGTATTGGGTTGAAGGACCTCTCAATGTGCACCAAAGATGTGCGAGTTAGGTGGATTAGCCACACTAAATTGCTCCTTAGTGTCCAAAGGCTAGGTGGGATTATGGGGGATAGGGCACGGGGAGTGGGCCTCAGTTGGGTGCTCTTTCGGAGGGCTGGTGCAGACTCGATGGGCCGAGTGGCATCCTTCTGCACTGGAGGGATTCTATGGTGCGAGCTGGAATTTAAAGTAACTAAAGTTTCTATTTCCATCCATCCCTAAGTCATCTTGAAGTCTAAACGAATGCTTCAGACAAGCTAGTGGTTGATGAGAGCTCGGTGATGTGACATATGTGAACTATCCCAGCTGGCTTGGTTATTCCCAGAACATGGATTCATCATCTTTACGAAATAAACTTCTTTCTCAGCTGAAGTGTAATGGGGAAAGATTTTTTTTCCTAACCATTTTTGGTGTGCATTCCCGGAGCCAGAGCGAAATAAATCGCTAAGCGATCTGGTCAGAACGTCCTCCAGCTCCGATATCACAGCTGAAGACTAAATAGACTCTCCTCATCTGAGAGTGCAACTCAGCATTGTGTCTGCTGAATGGTGGTCTGGCATATTGCTGTTATTGGGCAAGTCACATGTTGTGTTTTAGCGCTTGTACATTTCTTTCGGCCTCTCCCACATTTCATCAACTAAATCATGAAGGGATTGCTGTTTATACACCCAAAGTGAAAAAGTTACACTTGTGCTGGATGTCTTTGGACATCTGGGAGGACAGTCTTTCACAGTTCCAAGGCCCTCCACCCTATCTTGTATCTGTCCCTTTGCAAATCGCCTGCTTTTGTACTTCCTTAAAATATCTCATTTTGATGAAAGGCTAACTCATAGAAACATAGAGAATAGGAGCAGGAGGAGGCCATTCGGCCCTTCGAGCCCGCTCCGCCAATCATCACGATCATGGCTGATCATCAAGTTCAATACCCCCATTCCGCCTCCCCCCCCCCAATATCCCTGGGTCACTTTAGCCCCGAGAGCTATATCTAATTCCTTCTTGAAATTACACAACGTTTTCACCTCAAGTACTTTCTGTGGGAGTGAATTCCACAGATTCACCGCTCTCTGGGTGAAGAAATTTCTCCTCACCTCAGTCCGAAAAGGTTGACCCCCTTATCCTCAAACTAAGAGCCCTAGTTCTGGACTCTTCTCCCCACCCCCCCCCCCCACCCCCATCGGGAACATTCTTTCTGGGCGGCACAGTAGCACAGTGGTTAGCACTGCTGCTTCACAGTTCCAGGGTCACAAGTTCGATTCCCGAAGCCGGGTGCTCCGGTGTCCTCCCACAGTCCAAATATGTGCAGGTTAGGTGGTTTGGCCGTGCTAAATTGCCCTTAGTGTCCAAAAAGGTTAGGTGGGGTTGCTGGGTTACGGGAATAGGGTGGAAGTGTGGGTTTAAGTGGGGTGCTCTTTCCAAGGGCTGGTGCAGACTCGATGGGCCGAATGGCCTCCTTCTGCACTGTAAATTCTATGATTCTGAATCGACACTGTCTAATCCTGTTAGAATTTTATAAGTTTCTATGAGATCCCCTCTCACTCTTCTAAACTCCAATGAATATAATCCCAACCGATTTAGTCTCTCCTCGTATGACAGTCCCGCCACCCCAGGAATCAGCCGGGTGAACCTTCGCTGCACTCCCTCCATAGCAAGAACATCCTTCCTCAGATAGCACCTTTCACCACCTCACACAGTCCCTAAATAAAGTGGGATTTGAGGGCGGCACGGTAGCACAGTGGTTAGCACTGTCGCTTCACAGCTCCAGGGTCCCAGGTTTGATTCCCAGCTTGGGTCACTGTCTGTGCGGAGTCTGCACGTCCTCCCCGTGTCTGCGTGGGTTTCCTCCGGGGGCTCCAGTTTCCTCCCACAAGTCCCGAGAGGCATGCTGTTAGGTGAATTGGACATTCTGAATTCTCCCTCCGTGTACCCGAACAGGCGCCGGAGTGTGGCGACTAGGGGCTTTTCACAGTAACTTCATTGCAGTGTTAATGTAAGCCTACTTGTGACAATAAAGATTATTGTTTTTACTGAAAAATATTTTTAAAAACAAGGCAGCAAGGGCAGCACGGTAGCATTGTGGATAGCACAATTGCTTCACAGCTCCAGGGTCCCAGGTTCGATTCCTAGCTTGGGTCACTGTCTGTGCGGAGTCTGCACGTTCTCCCCGTGTGTGCGTGGGTTTCCTCCGGGTGCTCCGGTTTCCTCCCACAGCCCAAAGATGTGCAGGTTAGGTGGATTGGCCATGATAAATTGCCCTTAGTGTCCAAAATTGCACTTAGTGTTGGGTGAGGTTACTGGGTTATGGGGGTAGGGTGGAGGTGTGGTCTTGGGTAGGGTGCTCTTTCCAAGAGCCGGTGCAGACTCGATGGGCCGAATGGCCTCCTTCTGCACTGTAAATTCTATGTTTAAAAAAAAAAGGATGGGAATTTTAAAATCATTGCTTAACCCTCCATCAGGAGCAGCCTGGCCTCAGCATCTGGGAATTCTATTCAGCACATTTTGCCAGTGATACACATCCCCACAGCTAACACCCACCCTCAACACATTTCTGAACCAGTATTTGCAGTGACTCAGTGAAGCAGCCGGCCTCATGCATTACATCCGACCCGTCTGTACTGTCAACAGCAAAAAATAAAACACCCAGAGGCATCCTTGGTTTTATTTCTCAGCTAAATCAACAGAATATTAAAAGATCTGAACGAGTAAAGAATCGATGCTCGATATTACCTTCCACACACACCTTGTATCCACTGTCCTTCCAACTAATCTGGCTGAATGGGTGAATGTTCTTTGTTTAAATTACGTTCCCAGGGGATCGGGACAAATTCTAAACCAGAGGAGATATTCCCTGTGCCCATTGCTCCTTGTGTGAGCAGCTCTCCCTCTCTCCCAGGGAGCAGGGAAACACATTGCAAACACTCGGCAACGCACTCGGCATCTGTGCTTTGGCGACACATAAACTAACTGGTCGGGAGAAGCCACATCGCAGCTTTGTTATTTTACTCAAATCTCCTGCACAAGCTGCTGTTTGTTCCATCTGCTGAATCTGTTGGTCGGATACAATTGGTCAGAAAGAAATAAAAGCCAGAATTTCCACTTTGATTGGTTAAGCTTATAAATGAGTGTGACCAATGGGTTGAGCACCTGCGGTGAATCATCGATTGGTTTATAAAAACAAATGTGTGGCACAGTGACCAGGACACTGGACATCAGCACAGAGTGACCAGGACACTGGACATCAGCACAGAGTGACCAGGACACTGGACATCAGCACACACAGTGACCAGGACACTGGACATCAACACACACAGTGACCAGGACACTGGACATCAGCACAGAGTGACCAGGACACTGGACATCAGCACTCAGAGTGACCAGGACACTGGACATCAGCACAGAGTGACCAGGACACTGGACATCAACACACACAGTGACCAGGACACTGGACATCAGCACAGAGTGACCAGGACACTGGACATCAGCACTCAAGAGTGACCAGGACACTGGACATCAGCACTCAAGAGTGACCAGGACACTGGACATCAACACACACAGTGACCAGGACACTGGACATCAGCACTCAGAGTGACCAGGACACTGGACATCAGCACACACAGTGACCAGGACACTGGACATCAACACTCAGAGTGACCAGGACTCTGGATATCAGCACACGGAGTGACCAGGACTCTGGGCGATGATCCACTGAGTGAGTAGGAGTCTGGGGTTAAAATCCTGACTAATAATAATCTTTATTGTCACAAGTAGGCTTACATTAACACTGCAATGAAGTTACTGTGAAAAGCCCCTAGTCGCCACATTCCGGCGCCTGTTCGGGTACACAGAGGGAGAATTCAGAATGTCCAATTCACCTAACAGCACGTCTTTCGGGACTTGTGGGAGGAAACCGGAGCACCCGGAGGAAACCCACGCAGACACGGGGAGAACGTGCAGACTCCGCACAGACAGTGACCCAAGCCGGGAATCGAACCTGGGACCCTGGCGCTGTGAAACAACAGTGCTAACCACTATGCCACCGTGCCGGCTTTCCAAGTAAATACATTGTCTAAATTTGCAAGTGACACTGAATTGAGGTTGTGGATAATGAAATGGAAAACTGTGACAGGGAGTCATTAATAAACTTCCAGAATGGGCGTCAATTGGCAAATTAATGTCAACATTGATCAATGGGAGGTGATGTATTTTGGCAGAAACATTGGATAGAATCTAAATGCGTTGATGAGCGAAGGGATCTGTGGTCCAGATACAAAAACCATTCCAACTAGGAATGCAGATTAATAAGGTCTTAAAACAAACATGAAATACAAACACTGGAGTTTATTTCTAGGGGACAGATTAGAAAAAAGGAATGCCATGTATTGAACCTTGGTTTGCTCGCAGCTGGAGTACAGTGAGCTGTTCCTATCTCCATATTCTAAAAATGAATCGAGACACTGAGAAGGTGATAGCCTCTCAGTTCTGGTATGATGTTTGTGCATCAGGAAGGACTGAACAGGCTGGAACTACCTTCTCTCAAAAAGAGAAAGCTCAGGGGTGATCTGAGAGAGACCTTGAACATAGTGAAAGGGTTTAATATAGTAGACACGGAGACGTGTTTTCATATGTTGGGGATTCACGAACTAGGGTCATAAAGATAAAAAAGTTATTGATAAACCCAACCTGGAGTTCAAAAGATTGGAGAAATTGGGCTTGTTCTCCTTGGAGCCAGGGAAGAGGTGTTCAAAATTCTGAACAGTTTTGACAGTCTCAAGAAGGATACTCTGTTTCCACTAGTTGGTACGTCAGTGACTAGGGGCGTCACAATTTCAAGATGGTCAGCAAGAGAGCTCGGAGTGAGATGAGGAGAACCATTTTTACTCCGAGAGCTGTTGGGGTTTGGAATGCGCTGCCTGGGAGAATGGTGGAGGTGGATTCCAGAAGAGGTGTCATAGAACATAGAACAGTACAGCACAGAACAGGCCCTTCGGCCCTCGATGTTGTGCCGAGCATTGTCTGAAACCAAGATCAAGCTATCCCACTCCCTGTCATTCTGGTGTGCTCCATGTGCCTATCCAATAACCGCTTGAAAGTTCCTAAAGTGTCCGACTCCACTATCACAGCAGACAGTCCATTCCACACCCTAACCACTCTCTGAGTAAAGAACCTACCTCGGACATCCCTCCTATATCTCCCACCCTGAATCTTATAGTTATGCCCCCTTGTAACAGCTACATCCACCCGAGGAAATAGTCTCTGAACGTCCACTCTATCTATCCCCCTCATTATCTCATAAACTTCTATTAAGTCGCCTCTCATCCTCCTCCGCTCCAAAGAGAAAAGCCCTAGCTCCCTCAACCTTTCCTCATAAGATCTATCCTGCAAACCAGGCAGCATCCTGGTAAATCTCCTTTGCACCCTTTCCAATGCTTCCACATCCTTCCTGTAATGAGGTGACCAGAACTGCACACAATACTCCAAATGTGGTCTCACCAGGGTCATGTATAGTTGCAGCATAACCCCGCAGCTCTTAAACTCAAGCCCCTGTTAATAAACGCAAACACACTATAAGCCTTCCTCACGGCTCTATCCACTTGAGTGGCAACCTTCAGAGATCTGTGGACATGAACCCCAAGATCTCTCTGTTCCTCCACATTCCTCAGAACCCTGCCGTTGACCCTGTAATCCGCATTCAAATTTTTTCTACCAAAATGAATCACCTTGCACTTATCAGCGTTAAACTCCATCTGCCATTTTTCAGCCCAGCTCTGCATCCTATCAATGTCTCTTTGCAGCCTACAACAGACCTCCACCTCACCCACTACTCCACCAATCTTGGTGTCATCAACAAATTTACTGACCCACCCCTCAGCCCCCTCCTCCAAGTCATTGATAAAAATCACAAATAGCAGAGGACCCAGCACTGATCCCTGTGGTACACCGCTGGTAACTGGGCTCCAGGATGAAAATTTTCCATTCACCACCACCCTCTGTCTTCTATGTGATACCCAGTTACTTATCCAATTGGCCAAATTTCCCTCTATCCCACACCTCCTTACTTTCTTCATGAGCTGACCATAGGGAACCTTATCAAACGCCTTACTAAAATCCATGTATATGACATCAACTGCTCTACCTTCATCTACACACTTTGTTACCTCCTCAAAGAATTCAATCAAATTTGTGAGGCAAGAACTACCCTGAGGACTCTGTGTTGACTATCGCGGATTAAGCTGCATCTTTCCAAATGGTCATAAATCCTATCCTTCAGGACCTTTTCCATTATCTTCCCGACCACTGAAGTAAGACTAACTGGCCTATAATTACCAGGGTCATTCCTATTCCCTTTCTTGAACAGAGGAACAACATTCGCCACTCTCCAGTCCTCTGGAACGATCCCCGTGGACAGCAAGGACCCAAAGATCAAAGCCAAAGGCTCTGCAATCTCATCCCTTGCCTCCCAAAGAATCCTTGGGTATATCCCATCTGGCCCAGGGGACTTGTCGACCCTCAGGTTTTTCAAAATTGCTAATACATCCTTCCTCAGAACATCTACTTCCTCCAGCCTACCCGCCTGAATCACACTCTCATCCTCAAAAACATGGCTCCTGCCCTTTGTGAACACTGAAGAAAAGTATTCATTCAACGCCTCTCCTATTTCTTCTGACTCCATGCACAGGTTCCCACTACTGTCCTTGACCGGCCCTAACCTCACCCTGGTCATTCTTTTATTTCTCACATAAGAGTAAAAAGCCTTGGGGTTTTCCTTGTCCGACCTGCCAAGGACTTCTCATGCCCCCTCCTAGCTCTCCTAAGCCCTTTTTTCAGCTCCTTCCTTGCTACCTTGTAACCCTCAAGCGACCCTACTGAACCTTGTTTTCTCATCCTTACATACTCTTCCTTTTGCCTCTTGACAAGACATTCAACCTCTTTTGTGAACCATGGTTCCCTCACACGGCCTTTTCCTCCCTACCTGACAGGGACATGCCTATCAAGGACACGCAGTATTTGTTCCTTGAACAAGCTCCACTTTTCATTTGTGCCTTTCCCTGACAGTTTCTGTTCCCATCTTATGCTCCCTAATTCTTGCCTAATCGCATCGTAATTACCCCTCCCCCAATTATAAACCTTGCCCTGCCGTATGGCATCATAATTACCCCTCCCCCAATTATAAACCTTGCCCTGCCGTATGGCCCTATCCCTCTCCATTGCAATAGTGAAAGACACCGAATTGTGGTCACTATCTCCAAAGTGCTCTCCCACAAACAAATCTAACACTTGGCTTGGTTCATTACCCAGTACCAAATCCAATGTGGCCCCTCCTCTTGTCGGCCTATCCACATATTGTGTCAGGAAACCCTCCTGCACACACTGTACAAAAACTGCCCCATCCGAACTGTTCGACCTATAGAGGTTCCAATCAATATTTGGAAAGTTAAAGTCGCCCATGACAACTAGCCTGAGACCTCCACACCTATCCATAATCTGTTTTGCAATTTCTCCCTCCACATCTCTATTACTTGTTATGGGCGAGGTGTTTTCAGAACCCCAAAATGTATCATGGAGTTCAACCATGAAGCCAGTGTTGAAAGGATTTTAATGGATTTGTTGCTTTTCCGAGCACACGGCTTGTTCCCTAGGTGTGGGATTACAATTATGGACACGTGGGTTTTTAAACACAAAATACTGTTTATTCCATGAACTCAACTTAACATCTTAAATAAACATTGGATCTCTTAACACCCCTTACTTCAAAGATAACTCAGAAAATATTGCAAAAGTAAATAACTCCTTAAAATGTTACTTCAAACTTCCAAGAGACTTAACACCTTTAAACAGTATCACATCAGGATATATATATTTTCTGTAGAATGGCAGAGATATATTAGGTTGGTTGACTTCAGCTCCAGCACCTTGCTTTCTTCCTGCAGCTCTCTGGACACACACAGACACACCCAAGCTGCTTTCTCAAACCTGGCTTTCTCCCTTCAAGCAGGTCACAGCAAACCAGAACTTCTCAAGCTGCTGTCTCAAACTGGCTTTCTCCTTTTAAACTGCTCTCAGCAAAACTAGCCAGGCACTTTTTAATTGAAACTTCAAAATAGCTGAGCTCCACCCACTCTATGACATCACTGTTTTCTTAAAGGTACATTGCTTAAACATCCAGTTCTTAAAGGCACTCTCGCATGACATACTATTTGGGGGCCTATAGAAAACTCCTAACAATGTGACTGCTCCTTTCCTATTTCTAACTTCGGCCCATATTACCTCAGTAGGCAGATCCTCTTCAAACTGCCTTTCTGCAGCCGTTAAACTATTCTTGATTAACAATGCTACTCCTCCACCTCTTTTACTACCTTCCCTACTCTTACTGAAACATCTATACCCCGGAGCTTCCAACAACCATTCCTGTCCCTGTTCTAACCATGTCTCCGTAATGGCCAAAACATCGTAGTCCCAGGTACCAATCCACGCTCCAAGTTCACCTACCTTATTCCGGATGCTCCTTGCAACCCACCTTTCTGTCTGCCAGTACACTCCTGCGACCTTGATACCCTCCTCAGTACCTCACTACTCTCGACACTGGCTTCTGGAACACAGCTTGTTTCCCCAGCCCCCTGACAAATTAGTTTAAACCCCCCCGAAGAGCCGTAGCAAATTTCCCTCCCAGGATATTGGTGCCCCTCTGGTTCAGGTGCAAATCGTCCTGTCTGTACAGGTCCCACCTTCCCCAGAATGTGCTCCAATTATCCACGTACCTGAAACCCTCCCTCCTACACCATCCCTGCAGCCACGTGTTTATCTGCACTCTCTCCCTGTTCCTCAACTCGCTAGCACGTGGCACAGGCAACAAACCAGAGATGACAACATGGTTTGTCCTGGCTCTCAGCTTCCACCCTAACTCCCTAAATTCCTGTTTTAAATCCCCATCCCTTCTCTTATCTATGTCGTTGGTATCGATGTGTACCACGACTTGAGACTGCTCCCCCTCCCCTTTAAGGATTCTGAAGACACGGTCCGAGACATCACGGACCCTGGCACCCGGGAGGCAACATACCATCCGTGAGTCTCTTTCGCTGCCACAGAACCGTCTATCTGTCCCTCTAACTATCGAGTCCCCAATAACTATTGCTCTCCTGCTCCCCCTCCTTCCCTTCTGAGCCACAGGGACGGACTCAGTGCTGGAGGTCTGTTCACCGTGGCTTACCCCTGGTAGGTCGTCCCCCTCAACAGTATCCAAAACGGTAACTTGTTACTGAGGGGAACGACCACAGGGGATCCCTGCACTGACTGCTTCCTCCCAGCCCCTCTCGCCGTCACCCATCTACCTTGATTCTTCGGCGTAACTACATCTCTGAAGCTACTATCTATGACCACCTCTGCCTCCCGAATGATCCGAAGTTCATCCAGCTCCAGCTCCAGTTCCCTAATGCGGTTTCTGAGGAGCTGGAGATGGGCGCACTTCCCACAGATGAAATCAGCAGGGACACTGACTGCGCCCCTCACCTCAAACATTCTGCAGGAGGAACATTGCACTACCTTCCCTGCCATCCCCTCTAGATAAAAAAAGAAAAAGAATGAGCTTACCTGTTATTCACTCTACCCCTTAGGGTAAAGGAGGTGGAAGGGTGGGGGACACTACAAGTATAGTGTCTAGGGTTTAGAAAATGCCCAACTTAAATACAGGTAAAAATAAAACACTTAACCAGCAACCACTGCGCCCCACACGAGAACAGCAATCAGCTGTTATGGGCCTGCGCAAACAATTTAAATCTTTACTACTTACCCAGCAGTCACTCTGTCCTCACTCTGACCAGATTCAGCTGGAAACTCCCAACAGGAAGTTTTTTTAAAGATGTACTCCCCTTCTCAGCAAGCACTCACTCAGCAACCACTGCGCCCCGCACGATAACACCTCAGGGAAAAGAAAAACTACTTACCAGTCACCAGCCAATCGTTTACCTGCAGGCTATGATGTCACGGCTCAACTTCTTTCTACTTCTACCTGCCCTCGAGTCTCCCTCTTGATCTTTACTCGGCTGGGATCCTTACAGTGATTGTCTTTTTTTTTTTGGTTAGAGGAGGAGGTAGGGAGGGAAATACTGAAGAAGTGTTTCGGGTTTAACTGTCACTTGACAAAAGCTCCTCCACAAACCACCTTCAAGATACGGTGACCGCAATGCACTGATGCAAATTTTCCCCACAGCAGCCAATCAGCAGCTCCGCTCTACTGCCCTCTGCTGGATGCCTGCCTTCACTTGAACAGTTAGGGTGTCTTGCTCAGGTACACTTTCTGGATGCAGTGACCGTATTGCACTGATGCAAACTTTCCCCGCAACAGCAAATCAGCAGCTCCGCTCTACTGCCCTCTGCTGTATTATAAGAGAGCTGGATATGTGTTTCAAAGTGATGAAGTTAGAGGGTTATTGAGATAGGGCTGGGGAATGGGACTAGATAGGGGCAGAGGCGATGGGCTGATTGGCCTGCTGTGTAAATGACAAACAAATGAGCAACTCCTTCAGCCCAAGAGCAGTAAGAATGTGGAACTTGCTACTGTAGGGAATAGTTAAGGCAAATAAAAGGGAGGCGAGAGAAGAGGGAGAGAGATGGCGGCATGTTGACACACTGGTTAGCACTGCTGCCTCGCAGTGCCAGGGGCCAGGGTTCGATTCCTGCTTTGGGTGACTGTGTGGAGATTGCACGTTCTCCCCGTGTCTGCGGGGGCTTCCTCTGGGCTCATTCTGAGCCGTGAACATGTTGTAACTTACTGAACAGCATGTACATGCGACAATATTCCACAGAATGACCAAAGATCTGGAAAATGTTGTACGGAGTGAGTGACCAGGAATCTGACCAGCTTTGTACTCAGTGAAAAAGCAAAATACTGAGGATGCCGGAAATCCGAAAGAGAAAGTGAAAATGCTGGAAATACAGATTAATGACGTAAAGAAGAAACTGGAGAAAGTTTGTAAAAGATATTAAGCAGGTAGAGACATTGTGGGAGGGGAAGAACAAACGATAGGATGGGAAACAGAACTGAGTGAAGCCCAAAGGAGATGCAGACTAAAAAAAGGGACAAGGGCAGCTGGCAGCATGGTGGCACAGTGGTTAGACTCCGCACAGACAGTGACCCAGCCGGGAATCGAACCTGGGACCATGGAGCTGTGAAGCCACAGTGCTAACCACTGTGCTGCCGTGCCGCTACCTTATATTTTAGAATGCCAAAACGGGAGGGGACGATGTGTTTGGTGGCCACGCCACGCTGCAGGTGCAGACATAGTGGCGGATGATTCATTGAATAGGGAGGCTGATGGAACATGAGGGACCCGAATGTGGTTCTGGGATGGAGAGGAAGTGATATGGGAGCGAGGGGAAGGAAATGGAAAGGACCCAGTTGAGGCTCCAGTTATCCGTGACAGGAGGGGGTCCTTTGAACATTTTCCTTCTGGGTGGCAGCCATTGACGATTTCAATTTTCACCTCCGCTGGGCCCCCCTTGGGTGTCTTTACTTTTAGCATTACCATTGCCATCTCCCTTTGCCATTTAATCTCCCCTGTCTTCCACTCGATCACAGATATTCTGTTGTGTTCTCCCCCCCACCCCCCCACCCCACCACCCACCCCCAATATCCCCCCAATTTTCTCTGCCTCTGCGTTTTATTCAAACCTGTTACATCAATAACTTTTTCCAATTCTGATGAAAAGTCAACCAGCTGAAGTATTAATTCTGTCTCCCTCACCACGTAGATACTCCCTGAACTGCTGAGCATTTCCAGCGTTTTCTGTTTCTGTGACTGGAAAGCCTTGTCCCACTGAGTGACCAGGAGACTGGGCATCCTTAGAACAAAGAACAAAGAAAATTACAGCACAGGAACAGGCCCTTCGGCCCTCCCAGCCTGTGCCGACCATGCTGCCCGACTAAACTACAATCTTCTACACTTCCTGGGTCCGGATCCCTCTATTCCCATCCTATTCATGTATTTGTCAAGATGTCCCTTAAATGTCACTATCGTCCCTGCTTCCACCACCTCCTCCGGCAGCGAGTTCCAGGCACCCACTACCCTCTGTGTAAAAAACTTGCCTTGTACATCTCCTCGAAACCTTGCCCCTCGCACCTTAAACCTATGCCCCCTAGTAATTGACCCCTCTACCCCGGGGAAAAGCCTTTGACTATCCACTCTGTCTATGCCCCTCAGAATTTTGTTGACCTCTATCAGGTCGCCCCTCAACCTCCGTCGTTCCAGTGAGAACAAACCGAGTTTATTCAACCGCTCCTCATAGCTAATGCCCTCCATACCAGGCAACATCCTGGTAAATCTCTTCTGCACCCTCTCTAAAGCCTCCACATCCTTCTGGTAGTGTGGGGACCAGAATTGAACACTATACTCCAAGTGTGGCCTAACTAAGGTTCTATACAGCTGCAACATGACTTGCCAATTCTTATACTCAATGCCCCGGCCAATGAAGGCAAGCATGCCGTATGCCTTCTTGACTACCTTCTCCACCTGTGTTGCCCCTTTCAGTGACCTGTGGACCTGTACACCTAGATCTCTCTGACTTTCAATACTCTTGAGGGTTCTACCATTCACTGTATATTCCCTACCTGCATTCGACCTTCCAAAATGCAGAACCCACAGAATCCCTACAGTGCAGAGGCTATTCAGCCTGTTGGATCAGCACCAACCCTCTGAAAGAGCACACACCCTCAGCCCACTCCTACCCTATCCCTGTAACCCCACCTAACCTGCACATCTTTGGACACTAAGGGACAATTTAGCATGACCAATCCACCTGCACATCTTTGGATTGTGGGAGGAAACCGGAGCGCCCGGGGGGGAAACCCACACGGACACGGGGAGAACGTGCAAACTCCACACAGACAGTGAACCGAGGCCGGAACCAAACCCGGGTCCCTGGTGCTGTGAGGCAGCAGTGCTAACCACTGTGCCACCCAAACATTGATTTGTACTGAGTGACCTGGCCATTGTGGGCAGTATGGGGGCTCTGTAACACAAGGTGGCAAGGAGCTCTTCATACAACATATTATTATCTGAATGAGTAAAATCTACAGCAACTTTATTACCTTAAGAAGTTATCTAAGTTGCTTTCGAGTAGCAATGCAGACGTGTTTAGAAGACAATCTCAGTGATAGTGAGTTTGCCTGTATCATTCCAGTTGAATCACCGGAGTCCTTGCTCGAAAATAACTCGCAATTTCTTCCTGTTCGCAGATTGACTCTTCCAGCGAGACCTTCATCCCAAGCGGCTGTTTACTCTCCTGGACGCACCCACCCCTCCTCACCCCACCGAAGGACCATGCTTTATGTGAATGTCTTGACTCCCGACCGCGTTCCTGAGTTTTTCATCCCTCCAAAGTTCACCCCCCAGCTGCAGTTGCAAAAGGTGCGGGCCACAACCGTGAAGACAGCGGCTGTGATGAAACAGGTCCTCCAGGAGTGTCACCTGGCAGCGCCCGGGGCTTGGGACTGTCTGAAGGCGCAATGGGTGCTGGTGGACGGTCGGACTGCCGGAGACAGTACGGATTGGGACCCCGGGTCACGGGCAGCCCTGTCGCTGCCCCACCTCCCCCGGGCTGACACCCCCTACGGGTTCTGCAGGTTGCTCGAGAGCCCCCACACTCGACGCAAGGAGTCACTCTTCCACATTCACCCTGCGGTGCCCCCGGGGATATCCCCCACATGCAGCCGCCCCTCTGCCCCCGGGAGCCCGGGCAGCGCACCAGCCTCCCCTCCCCAGCCCAGTTGTCAGCAGCCCCCCCGGGCACGGTGCTGGAGGAAGCTCCTGGGCAGCTCAGCGAGGAAGGGGGGTCGCTTCAGGCGGGGGGATTCCCTCGCCAGCTCCCCTGGCAGCAGCCTGGAGCGCGGTGCCAAGGCGGTGCAGGGCGCCCCCTGCCCCCTGGGGCACAGCCTGACCAAGGAGAGCATTGCCACCCTGGGGGGCAGTGGCATTCTCCGGCTCCGAGCCGAGTTCAGCAGCGAGGGGCAGAGAGTTTGGATCCGGCTGCTCAGCGTGGAGGGTCTGTATGAACAGTTTACAGATTGTCAAACTATCAACTGCTGCCTGTCTCTGCATCTGAAGCCTGGCAATGAACAGAAGCAGCAGAGTGCTGTCATCCGCAGGAGCAGGAACCCAATCTTCAACCAAGATTTCTGCTTCTTCGGAATCACCGGGGACCAATTGCAATCCAGGTTTTTAAAAATTAAAGTCATGAATAAAGTTTCCCGATTGAGAAGGCACTCTGTTTTGGGAGTTTGCCAGCTGTCTTTAGCTGGCATTTTGCCACCCTAAATACAACAGCAAATGTATCTCTTTCTGCCTCTTCTCAAAATGCTATTTTTATATATTTACAAACAAAAATAAAAAACAACAACTCTGAGTCAAGTTGTGGTGTGTTTGTTATGTGTTTGTGTGTGAACAAAGAACAAAGAAATGTACAGCACAGGAACAGGCCCTTCGGCCCTCCAAGCCCGTGCCGACCATGCTGCCCGACTAAACTAAAATCTTCTACACTTCCTGGGTCCGTATCCCTCTATTCCCATCCTATTCATGTATTTGTCAAGATGCCCCTTAAATGTCACTATCGTCCCTGCTTCCACCACCTCCTCCGGTAGCGAGTTCCAGGCACGCACTACCCTCTGTGTAAAAAACTTGCCTCGTACATCTACTCTAAGCTTTGCCCCTCTCACCTTAAACCTATGCCCCCTAGTAATTGACCCCTCTACCCTGGGGAAAAGCCTCTGACTATCCACTCTGTCTATGCCCCTCATAATTTTGTATACCTCTATCAGGTCTCCCCTCAACCTCCTTCGTTCCAGTGAGAACAAACCGAGTTTATTCAACCACTCCTCATAGCTAATGCCCTCCATACCAGGCAACATTCTGGTAAATCTCTTCTGCACCCTCTCTAAAGCCTCCACATCCTTCTGGTAGTGTGGCGACCAGAATTGAACACAATACTCCAAGTGTGGCCTAACTAAGGTTCTATACAGCTGCAACATGACTTGCCAATTCTTATACTCAGTGCCCCGGCCAATGAAGGCAAGCATGCCGTATGCCTTCTTGACTACCTTCTCCACCTGTGTTGCACCTTTCAATGACCTGTGGACCTGTACTCCTAGATCTCTTTGACTTTCAATACTCTTGAGGGTTCTACCATTCACTGTATATTCCCTACCTGCATTAGACCTTCCAAAATGCATTACCTCACATTTGTCCGGATTAAACTCCAGCTGCCATCTCTCCGCCCAAGTCTACAGACAATCTAAATCCTGCTGTATCCTCCGACAGTCCTCATCGCTATCCGCAATTCCACCAACCTTTGTGTCGTCTGCAAACTTACTAATCAGACCAGTTACATTTTCCTCCAAATCATTTATATATACTACAAAGAGCAAAGGTCCCAGCACTGATCCCTGTGGAACACCACTGGTCACAGCCCTCCAATTAGAAAAGCATCCCTCCATTGCTACTCTCTGCCTTCTATGGCCTAGCCAGTTCTGTATCCACCTTGCCAGCTCACCCCTGATCCCGTGTGACTTCACCTTTTGTACTAGTCTACCATGAGGGACCTTGTCAAAGGCCTTGCTGAAGTCCATATAGACAACATCTACTGCCCTACCTGCATCAATCATCTTAGTGACCTCCTCGAAAAACTCTATCAAGTTAGTGAGACACGACCTCCCATGTGTGTCATGTGTGTTACGTGTGTTTGTGTGTGTGTGTTTGTGTGTGTGTTACGTGTGTTTGTGTGTTTTTGTGTGTGTGTTACGTGTGTTTGTGTGTGTGTCTGTGTCTGTTTGTGTGTGTGTTACATAGAACATAGAAGATTACAGCGCAGTACAGGCCCTTCGGCCCTCGATGTTGCGCCGACCTGTGAAACCACTCTAAAGCCCATCTACACTATTCCCTTATTGTCCATATGTCTATCCAGTGACCATTTGAATGCCCTTAGTGTTGGCGAGTCCACTACTGTTGCAGGCAGGGCATTCCACGCCCTTACTACTCTCTGAGTAAAGAACCTACCTCTGACATCTGTCCAATATCTATCTCCCCTCAATTTAAAGCTATGTCCCCTCGTGCTAGACATCACCATCCAAGGAAAAAGCTCTCACTGTCCACCCTATCTAATCCTCTGATCATCTTGTATGCCTCAATTAAGTCACCTCTTAACCTTCTTCTCTCTAACGAAAACAGCCTCAAGTCCCTCAGCCTTCCCTCATAAGATCTTCCCTCCATACCAGGCAACATTCTGGTAAATCTCCTCTGCACCCTTTCCAATGCTTCCACGTCCTTCCTATAATGCGGGGACCAGCATTGCACGTAATACTCCAAATGTAGCCGCACCAGGGTTTTGTACAGCTGCAACATGACCTCATGGCTCCGAAACTCAATCCCTCTACCAATAAAAGCTAACACACCGTACGTACGCCTTCTTAACAATCCTCTCAACCTGGGTGGCAACTTTCAGGGATCTATGTACATGGACACCGAGATCTCTCTGTTCATCCACACTACCAAGAATCTTACCATTAGCCCAGTACTCTGTCTTCCTGTTATTCCTTCCAAAATGAATCACCTCAACCTTTCTGCATTAAACTCCATTTGCCACCTCTCAGCCCAGCGCTGCAGCTTATCTATGTCCCTCTGTAACTTGTAACATCCTTCCGCACTGTCCACAACTCCACCGACTTTAGTGTCATCTGCAAATTTACTCACCCATCCTTCTACGCCATCCTCCAGGTCATTTATAAAAATGACAAACAGCAGTGGCCCCAAAACAGATCCTTGTGGTACACCACTAGTAACTGGACTCCAGTCTGAACACTTCCCATCAACCACCACCCTTTGTCTTCTTCCAGCTAGCCAATTTCTGATCCAAACTGCCAAATCTCCCTGAATCCCATGCCTCCGTATTTTCTGCAGTAGCCTACCGTGGGGAACCTTATCAAACGCTTTACTGAAATCCATATACACCACATCAACTGCTTTACCTGTTTGGTCACTTTCTCAAAGAACTCAATAAGGTTTGTGAGGCACGACCTACCCTTCACAAAACAGTGTTGACTATCTCTAATCAAATTATTCTTTTCCAGATGATTATACATCCTATTTCTTATAAACCTTTCCAAGATTTTGCCCACAACAGAAGTAAGGTTCACCGGTCTATAGTTACCGGGGTTGTCTCTACTCCCCGTCTTGAACAAGGGGACAACATTTGCTATCCTCCAGTCTTCTGGCACTATTCCTGTAGACAAAGATGACTTAAAGATCAAAGCCAAAGGCTCAGCAATCTCCTCCCTAGCTTCCCAGAGAATCAAAGAACAAAGAAATGTACAGCACAGGAACAGGCCCTTCGGCCCTCCAAGCCCGTGCCGACCATACTGCCCGACTAAACTACAATCTTCTACACTTCCTGGGTCCATATCCTTCTATTCCCATCCTATTCATATATTTGTCAAGATGCCCCTTAAATGTCCCTATCGTCCCTGCCTCCACTACCTCCTCCGGTAGTGAGTTCCAGGCACCCACTACCCTCTGCGTAAAAAACTTGCCTCGTACATCTACTCTAAACTTTGCCCCTCTCACCTTAAACCTATGCCCCCTAGTAATTGACCCCTCTACCCTGGGGAAAAGCCTCTGACTATCCACTCTGTCTATGCCCCTCATAATTTTGTATACCTCTATCAGGTCGCCCCTCAACCTCCTTCGTTCCAGTGAGAACAAACCGAGTTTATTCAATCGCTCCTCATAGCTTATGCCCTCCATACCAGGCAACATTCTGGTAAATCTCTTCTGCACCCTCTCTAAAGCCTCCACATCCTTCTGGTAGTGTGGCGACCAGAATTGAACACTATACTCCAAGTGTGGCCTAACTAAGGTTCTATACAGCTGCAACATGACTTGCCAATTCTTATACTCAATGCCCCGGCCAATGAAGGCAAGCATGCCGTATGCCTTCTTGACTACCTTCTCCACCTGTGTAGCCCCTTTCAGTGATCTGTGGACCTGTACTCCTAGATCTCTTTGACTTTCAATACTCTTGAGGGTTCTACCATTCACTGTATATTCCCTACCTGCATTAGCCCTTCCAAAATGCATTACCTCACATTTGTCCAGGTTAAACTCCATCTGCCATCTCTCCGCCCAAGTCTCCAGACAACCTAAATCCTGCTGTATCCTCAGACAGTCCTCATCGCTATCCGCAATTCCACCAACCTTTGTGTCGTCTGCAAACTTACTAATCAGACCAGTTACATTTTCCTCCAAATCATTTATATATACTACAAAGAGCAAAGGTCCCAGCACTGATCCCTGTGGAACACCACTGGTCACAGCCCTCCAATTAGAAAAGCATCCCTCCATTGCTACCCTCTGCCTTCTATGGCCTAGCCAGTTCTGTATCCACCTTGCCAGCTCACCCCTGATCCCGTGTGACTTCACCTTTTGTACTAGTCTACCATGAGGGACCTTGTCAAAGGCCTTACTGAAGTCCATATAGACAACATCTACTGCCCTACCTGCATCAATCATCTTAGTGACCTCCTCGAAAAACTCTATCAAGTTAGTGAGACACGACCTCCCATGTGTGTCATGTGTGTTACGTGTGTTTGTGTGTGTGTGTTTGTGTGTGTGTTACGTGTGTTTGTGTGTTTTTGTGTGTGTGTTACGTGTGTTTGTGTGTGTGTCTGTGTCTGTTTGTGTGTGTGTTACATAGAACATAGAAGATTACAGCGCAGTACAGGCCCTTCGGCCCTCGATGTTGCGCCGACCTGTGAAACCACTCTAAAGCCCATCTACACTATTCCCTTATTGTCCATATGTCTATCCAGTGACCATTTGAATGCCCTTAGTGTTGGCGAGTCCACTACTGTTGCAGGCAGGGCATTCCACGCCCTTACTACTCTCTGAGTAAAGAACCTACCTCTGACATCTGTCCAATATCTATCTCCCCTCAATTTAAAGCTATGTCCCCTCGTGCTAGACATCACCATCCAAGGAAAAAGCTCTCACTGTCCACCCTATCTAATCCTCTGATCATCTTGTATGCCTCAATTAAGTCACCTCTTAACCTTCTTCTCTCTAACGAAAACAGCCTCAAGTCCCTCAGCCTTCCCTCATAAGATCTTCCCTCCATACCAGGCAACATTCTGGTAAATCTCCTCTGCACCCTTTCCAATGCTTCCACGTCCTTCCTATAATGCGGGGACCAGCATTGCACGTAATACTCCAAATGTAGCCGCACCAGGGTTTTGTACAGCTGCAACATGACCTCATGGCTCCGAAACTCAATCCCTCTACCAATAAAAGCTAACACACCGTACGTACGCCTTCTTAACAATCCTCTCAACCTGGGTGGCAACTTTCAGGGATCTATGTACATGGACACCGAGATCTCTCTGTTCATCCACACTACCAAGAATCTTACCATTAGCCCAGTACTCTGTCTTCCTGTTATTCCTTCCAAAATGAATCACCTCAACCTTTCTGCATTAAACTCCATTTGCCACCTCTCAGCCCAGCGCTGCAGCTTATCTATGTCCCTCTGTAACTTGTAACATCCTTCCGCACTGTCCACAACTCCACCGACTTTAGTGTCATCTGCAAATTTACTCACCCATCCTTCTACGCCATCCTCCAGGTCATTTATAAAAATGACAAACAGCAGTGGCCCCAAAACAGATCCTTGTGGTACACCACTAGTAACTGGACTCCAGTCTGAACACTTCCCATCAACCACCACCCTTTGTCTTCTTCCAGCTAGCCAATTTCTGATCCAAACTGCCAAATCTCCCTGAATCCCATGCCTCCGTATTTTCTGCAGTAGCCTACCGTGGGGAACCTTATCAAACGCTTTACTGAAATCCATATACACCACATCAACTGCTTTACCTGTTTGGTCACTTTCTCAAAGAACTCAATAAGGTTTGTGAGGCACGACCTACCCTTCACAAAACAGTGTTGACTATCTCTAATCAAATTATTCTTTTCCAGATGATTATACATCCTATTTCTTATAAACCTTTCCAAGATTTTGCCCACAACAGAAGTAAGGTTCACCGGTCTATAGTTACCGGGGTTGTCTCTACTCCCCGTCTTGAACAAGGGGACAACATTTGCTATCCTCCAGTCTTCTGGCACTATTCCTGTAGACAAAGATGACTTAAAGATCAAAGCCAAAGGCTCAGCAATCTCCTCCCTAGCTTCCCAGAGAATCAAAGAACAAAGAAATGTACAGCACAGGAACAGGCCCTTCGGCCCTCCAAGCCCGTGCCGACCATACTGCCCGACTAAACTACAATCTTCTACACTTCCTGGGTCCATATCCTTCTATTCCCATCCTATTCATATATTTGTCAAGATGCCCCTTAAATGTCCCTATCGTCCCTGCCTCCACTACCTCCTCCGGTAGTGAGTTCCAGGCACCCACTACCCTCTGCGTAAAAAACTTGCCTCGTACATCTACTCTAAACTTTGCCCCTCTCACCTTAAACCTATGCCCCCTAGTAATTGACCCCTCTACCCTGGGGAAAAGCCTCTGACTATCCACTCTGTCTATGCCCCTCATAATTTTGTATACCTCTATCAGGTCGCCCCTCAACCTCCTTCGTTCCAGTGAGAACAAACCGAGTTTATTCAATCGCTCCTCATAGCTTATGCCCTCCATACCAGGCAACATTCTGGTAAATCTCTTCTGCACCCTCTCTAAAGCCTCCACATCCTTCTGGTAGTGTGGCGACCAGAATTGAACACTATACTCCAAGTGTGGCCTAACTAAGGTTCTATACAGCTGCAACATGACTTGCCAATTCTTATACTCAATGCCCCGGCCAATGAAGGCAAGCATGCCGTATGCCTTCTTGACTACCTTCTCCACCTGTGTAGCCCCTTTCAGTGATCTGTGGACCTGTACTCCTAGATCTCTTTGACTTTCAATACTCTTGAGGGTTCTACCATTCACTGTATATTCCCTACCTGCATTAGCCCTTCCAAAATGCATTACCTCACATTTGTCCAGGTTAAACTCCATCTGCCATCTCTCCGCCCAAGTCTCCAGACAACCTAAATCCTGCTGTATCCTCAGACAGTCCTCATCGCTATCCGCAATTCCACCAACCTTTGTGTCGTCTGCAAACTTACTAATCAGACCAGTTACATTTTCCTCCAAATCATTTATATATACTACAAAGAGCAAAGGTCCCAGCACTGATCCCTGTGGAACACCACTGGTCACAGCCCTCCAATTAGAAAAGCATCCCTCCATTGCTACCCTCTGCCTTCTATGGCCTAGCCAGTTCTGTATCCACCTTGCCAGCTCACCCCTGATCCCGTGTGACTTCACCTTTTGTACTAGTCTACCATGAGGGACCTTGTCAAAGGCCTTACTGAAGTCCATATAGACAACATCTACTGCCCTACCTGCATCAATCATCTTAGTGACCTCCTCTAAAAACTCTATCAAGTTAGTGAGACACGACCTCCCCTTCACAAAACCGTGCTGCCTCTCACTAATACGTCCATTTGCTTCCAAATGGGAGTAGATCCTGTCTCGAAGAATTCTCTCCAGTAATTTCCCTACCACTGAAGTAAGGCTCACCGGTCTGTAGTTCCCGGGATTATCCCTGCCACCCTTCTTAAACAGAAGAACAACATTGGCTATTCTCCAGTCCTCCGGGACATCCCCTGAAGACAGCGAGGATCCAAAGATTTCTGTCAAGGCCTCAGCAATTTCCTCTCCAGCCTCCTTCAGTATTCTGGGGTAGATCCCATCCGGCCCTGGGGACTTATCTACCTTAATATTTTTTAAGACACCCAACACCTCGTCTTTTTGGATCACAATGTGACCCAGGCTATCTACACCCCCTTCTCCAGACTCAACATCTACCAATTCCTTCTCTTTGGTGAATACTGATGCAAAGTATTCATTTAGTACCTCGCCCATTTCCTCTGGCTCCACACATAGATTCCCTTGCCTATCCTTCAGTGGGCCAACCCTTTCCCTGGCTACCCTCTTGCTTTTTATGTAAGTGTAAAAAGCCTTGGGATTTTCCTTAACCCTATTTGCCAATGACTTTTCATGACCCCTTCTAGCCCTCCTGACTCCTTGCTTAAGTTCCTTCCTACTTTCCTTATATGCCACACAGGCTTCGTCTGTTCCCAGCCTTTTAGCCCTGACAAATGCCTCCTTTTTCTTTTTGACGAGGCCTACAATATCACTCGTCATCCAAGGTTCCCGAAAATTGCCGTATTTATCTTTCTTCCTCACAGGAACATGCCTGTCCTGTATTCCTTTCAGCTGACACTTGAAAGCCTCCCACATGTCAGATGTTGATTTGCCCTCAAACATCCGCCCCCAATCTATGTTCTTCAGTTCCCGCCTAATATTGTTATAATTAGCCTTCCCCCAATTTAGCACATTCATCCTCGGACCACTCTTATCCTTGTCCACCAGTACTTTAAAACTTACTGAATTGTGGTCACTGTTACCGAAATGCTCCCCTACTGAAACATCTACCACCTGGCCGGGCTCATTCCCCAATACCAGGTCCAGTACCGCCCCTTCCCTAGTTGGACTGTTTACATATTGTTTTAAGAAGCCCTCCTGGATGCTCCTTACAAACTCTGCCCCGTCTAAGCCCCTGGCACTAAGTGAGTCCCAGTCAATATTGGGGAAGTTGAAGTCTCCCATCACCACAACCCTGTTGTTTTTACTCTTTTCCAAAATCTGTCTACCTATCTGCTCCTCTATCTCCCGCTGGCTGTTGGGAGGCCTGTAGTATACCCCCAACATTGTGACTGCACCCTTCTTATTCCTGATCTCTACCCATATAGCCTCACTGCCCTCTGAGGTGTCCTCTCGCTGTATAGCTGTGATACTCAGGATAATCCTAGGATAAATCCCACCCAGCCCAGGGGACTTATCTATTTTCACACTTTACGTGTGTGTTTGTGTGTGTGTGTGTGTGTTTGTGTGTGTGTGTGTGTGTGTTTGTTGTGTGTTTGCGTGTGTGCATGTTTGTTTTGTGTTTGTGTGTGTGTGTGTTATGTGTTTGTGTGTTCCGTGTGTTTGTGTGTTGTGTGTGTTACGTGTGGTTTTGTGTGTGTGTGTTTGTGTGTGTGCGTGTTCAACCCACAAACCCTGGCCAGGGCCAGGAGCAGAAATTGGTGTTGCTGTGGCCACAAGATGCAATCAGGAGAACAGTTAGACTTTTCACCTCTCGTTTTGCAGAGGTACTTCACTGTTTGCAGATAAAGGCTGACACTACACACGTTGTGGGCTTACTATCTACAAAAGAAATTACAGCAACGTGTTAGGGCGGAGTGTGGGGGAGATGGGAATCATCATAAATCACTGCCATTTTGTCAATATTCGTTGTTAAAACAAATGTCACCTTCCCTCTCCATCTCCCCATGACTTACAAGAAACAGTTCGATTCTCGAGGTTAATGGGAATTGAACTTGTCCCAGAAAGGCAGCCAGGGTAGGTCATGATATCAGGGCCGTTTTAATGACGGAATTTACATTTCACCAACGCCACTCCGTCTGACTGGCCGTAAAAGCAACACATAAAATTGTCCACCCTCATCTATGCAGGTGTTTCTAGCTACGGTTTAAAAGTATGACACGTTTAAACCTTTTCTTTCTCTCTATTTTTCTCTCTCTTTCCACATGTTCCTCCCCCCCCTCCCTCTCTCTTTCCTGTCAGACTTGTGGACCCCATTTCCTTCTCCATCATTCCTCTGTTTCTTTTTCAATCCCTAAATCTCATTGACTAAGGACATAGAACATAGAACGATACAGCGCAGTACAGGCCCTTCGGCCCACGATGTTGCACCAAAACAAAAGCCATCTAACCTACACTATACCATTATCATCCATATGCTCATCCAATAAACTTTTAAATGCCCTCAATGTTGGCGAGTTCACTACTGTAGCAGGTAGGGCATTCCATTGCCTCACTACTCTTTGCGTAAAGAACCTACCTCTGACCTCTGTCCTATATCTATTACCCCTCAGTTTAAAGCTATGTCCCCTCGTGCCAGCCATTTCCATCCGCGGGAGAAGGCTCTCACTGTCCACCCTATCTAACTCCCTGATCATTTTGTATGCCTCTATTAAGTCTCCTCTTAACCTTCTTCTCTCCAACGAAAACAACCTCAAGTCCATCAGCCTTTCCTCATAAGATTTTCCCTTCATACCAGGCAACATCCTGGTAAATCTCCTCTGCACCCGCTCCAAAGCCTCCACGTCCTTCCTATAATGCGGTGACCAGAACTGTACGCAATACTCCAAATGCGGCCGTACCAGAGTTTTGTACAGCTGCAACATGACCTCCTGACTCCGGAACTCAATTCCTCTACCAATAAAGGCCAACACTCCATAGGCCTTCTTCACAACCCTATCAACCTGGGTGGCAACTTTCAGGGATCTATGTTCATGGACACCTAGATACCTCTGCTCATCCACACTTCCAGGAACTTTACCATTAGCCAAATATTCCGCATTCCTGTTATTCCTTCCAAAGTGAATCACCTCACATTTCTCTACATTAAACTCCATTTGCCACCTCTCAGCCCAGCTCTGCAGCTTATCTATATCCCTCTGGAACCTGCTACATCCTTCCACACTGTCGACAACACCACCGACTTTAGTGTCGTCTGCAAATTTACTCACCCACCCTTCTGCGCCTTCCTCTAGGACATTGATAAAAATGACAAACAGCAACGGCCCCAGAACAGATCCTTGTGGTACGCCACTTGTAACTGAACTCCATTCTGAACATTTCCCATCAACCACCACCCTCTGTCTTCTTTCAGCTAGCCAATTCCTGATCCACATCTCTAAATCACCCTCAATCCCCAGCCTCCGTATTTTCTGCAATAGCCTACCGTGGGGAACCTTATCAAACGCTTTACTGAAATCCATATACACCACATCAACTGCTCTACCCTCGTCTACCTGTTCAGTCACCTTCTCAAAGAACTCGATAAGGTTTGTGAGGCATGACCTACACTTCACAAAGCCATGCTGACTATCCCTGATCATATTATTCCTATCTAGATGATTATAAATCCTGTCTCTTATAATCCCCTCCAAGACTTTACCCACTACAGACGTGAGGCTCACCGGTCTATTGTTGCCGGGGTTGTCTCTGCTCCCCTTTTTGAACAAAGGGACCACATTTGCTATCCTCCAGTCCTCTGGCACTATTCCCGTAGCGAATGATGACATAAAAATCAAAGCCAAAGGTCCAGAAATCTCTTCCCTGGCCTCCCAGAGAATCCTAGGATAAATCCCATCAGGCCCCGGGGACTTATCTATTTTCAGCCTGTCCAGAATTGCCAACACCTCTTCCCTACGCACCTCAATGCCATCTATTCTAATAGCCTGGGTCTCAGCATTCTCCTCCACAACATTATCTTTTTCCTGAGTGAATACTGACAAAAAATATTCATTTAGTATCTCGCCTATCTCTTCAGACTCCACACACAACTTCCCATCCCTGTCCTTGACTGGTCCTACTCTTTCCCTAGTCATTCACTTATTCCTGACATACCTATAGAAAGCTTTTGGGTTTTCCTTGATCCTACCTGCCAAATACTTCTCATGTCCCCTCCTTGCTCGTCTTAGCTCTCTCTTTAGATCCTTCCTCGCTACCTTGTAACTATCCATCCCCCCAACTGAAACTTCACACCTCATCTTCACATAGGCCTCCTTCTTCCTCTTAACAAGAGATTCCACTTCTTTGGTAAACCACGGTTCCCTCGCTCGACGCCTTCCTCCCTGCCTGACCGGTACATACTTATCAAGAACATACTTATCAAGATGGACTGCAGCAAGCGGGGGGGGGGGGGGGGGGGTTAAGAGGCAGCTCACCACCACCTTCTCCAGGGCAATTAAGGATGGGCAATAAATGTTGGCCTGACCAGTGATTCCCATTAACCTCGAATGGACAAAAAAACTGTTGGTCCCCGAAGAACGTACAAAAGCGTGAGAGGAGTAGGTCCTTCCAGCATGCTTTCCCATTCCGAGGCCACAGTTCCACTTTTATGTCTGACTCCCCTTCTAGATCAGACATCTGTCCAATTCAGCCTTGAATATACTCCAACCCCAGCCCCCACTGCACTCTGGGAAAGGGAATTCCAAAGATTAACCTGAGGGAAGAATCCATGTCTTTAATGGGATACTACTTATTCTGAAATTTGGCCCACGCGGGAGGAACATTTTCTAAGCATCTACCCTGGTCAAGCCGCCCCCCCTCAGAATCTTATATGTTTCAATACAATCACCTTTCATTATACTCCACTGAGTATAGACCCAATATTTTAGAACGTAATAGGAACATGAGCACTAGGAGCAGGAGTCGGCCATCTGGCCCCTCGAGCCTGCTCCACCATTCAATGAGATCGTGGCTGATCTTTTGTGGACTCAGCTCCACTTTCCGGCCCGAACACCATAACCCTTAATCCCTTTATTCTTCAAACAACTATCTATCTTTATCTTAAAAACATTTAATGAAGGAGCCTCTACTGCTTCACTGGGCAAGGAATTCCATAGATTCACAACCCTTTGGGTGAAGAAGTTCCCCCCATGCTCAGTCCTTTTTACTAAATTTAGAATACCCAATTCATTTTTTTCCAACTAAGGGGCAATTTAGCGTGGCCAATCCACCTACCCTGCACATCTTTTGGGTTGTGGGGGCGAAACTCACGCAAACACGGGGAGAATGCGCAAACTCCACACGGACAGTGACCCAGAGCCAGGATCGAACCTGGGACCTGGGACCTGTGCCACCGTGCTGCCCTGCTAAGTTCAGTCCTAAATCTACTTCCCCTTATTTTGAGGCTATGCCCCCTAGTTCTGCTTTGACCCGCCAGTGGAAACAACCTCCCCACATCTATCCTATCTATTCCCTTCATAATTTTCTCAGTAAGGAGACCAAAACTGAACACAATACTCCAGGTGTGGCCTCACTAACACTTATACAATTGCAGCATAACCTCCCTAGTCTTAAACTCCATCCCTCTAGCAATGAAGGACAAAACTCCATTCGCCTTCTTAATCACCTGTTGCACCTGTAAACTAACTTTTTGCGACTCATGCACTAGCACACCCAGGTCTCTCTGCACAGCAGCATGTTTTAATATTTTATCATTTAAATAATAATCCCTTTTGCTGTTATTCCTACCAAAATGGATAACCTCACATTTGTCAACATTGTATTCCATCTGCCAGACCCTAGCCCATTCACGTAGCCTATCCAAATCCCTCTGCAGACTTCCAGTATCATCTGCACTTTTTGCTTTACCACTTATCTTAGTGTCGTCTGCAAACTTGGACACATTGCCCTTGGTCCCCAACTCCAAATCATCTATGGTCCCCCTTCATCCCAGGAATCGGTCCAATGAACTCTAAATTGTCTCCAATTTAACTATTCCCTCAGTCGTTCACTGATATCCGAGAATGCTCCTTTGTTCCCACCATGAGGCGAACGAGCAGAAGGAGGCCATTCGGCCCATCAGGTCTGTCCCGCCATTGCGGGGGGCAGCACGGTGGCACAGTGGTTAGCACTGCCGCCTCACGACGCTGAGGACCCAGGTTCGACCGCAGCCCCGGGTCACTGTCCGTGTGGAGTTTGCACATTCTCCCCGTGTCTGCGTGGGTCTCACCCCCACAACGCAAAGATGTGCAGGGTAGGGAGATTGGCCGCGCTAAATTGCCCCTTCATTGGAAAAAAAATAATTGGGTACTCTAAATTTAAAAAAAAGTCTGCTCCGCCATTGAATGAGACCATGAGTGATCTGATATGAGAATCGTCCAATCGACTTTCCCACCTTCTTTCCTTTATTCCTTTAATGATTTAAAATCTGCCTATCTCAGCAAACCCAGATTGAGATCTTTCAGATCTGTCAGTTACCAACACGTTGGGTGATTGAAACTGGGGAAGGGGGGGGATTCCCTAAGGATTCAGCCAAAAAAAGAGAAAAAAGAAACAAACTGCTTATTTTAATCCTGATTTCCAGCACCTGGTCTGGAGCCTTGTAAGGTTCCAGCACTTCCGACGCAGATCCACGTCCCTGTTCAATGAATTGAGCGTTTCAGCCTGAACCAGCAACTTAGGCCGTGAAATCCAGACACCCACCACCCTCTGGGTGAAAACGTTCTTCCTCAGGTTCCCCCCGAATCCTTCCAACAATCATCTTAAATCTATGTCCCTGGCCCCTCAGATGGAGGACAAGTCTTTTCTGTCTGGGCCGCTCAATTAGGTCACCCCATAACCTCCTCTGTTCCAAAGAAAACAACCCCAGTCTATCCAATCTCTCCTCATAGCTGCAATTTTCTCACCGTGGCAATATTCTTGTAAATCTCCTCTGCACTCTACCCAGAACAATTCTGTCCTTCCTGGAATGAGGTGACCAGAACGGTTCGCAAAGCTCCAGCTGGGGCCTAACCAGCGTTTTCAACAATTCCATCATTACATCCCTGCTTTTGTATTTAATACCTCGCCCAATGAAGGAAAGCATCCCATTTGCTTCCTTGACCATCTTGCTCACCTGTGCTGCCACCTTCAAGGACCTGTGGACCTGCACTGCAAGGCCTCGCACTTCCTCAACCTTCTCAATATCCTCCTGTTTATTGAGTATTGCCTTGCTTTGTTTACCTCACATTTTTATCGGATAGATTTCCATTTGCCACTTCTCTGTCCACTCAACCAAACCATTGATACTGTTCTGGAGTCGTAGACTATCCTCTTCACTGTCAACAATTTCCTGATCATGCCTCCCACATGTAAGTATAAATCATTAACATGTACAACAAGGGCCAGCACGGTGGCACAGTGGTTAGCACTGCTGCCTCACAGCGCTGAGGTCCCAGGTTCGATCCTGGCTCTGGGTCACTGTCCGTGTGGAGTTTGCACATTCTCCCCGTGTCCTAACCTGCCCCCACAACCCAAAAGATGCGCAGGGTAGGTGGATTGGCCACACTAAATTGCCCCTTAATTGTAAAATATTAATTGCGTACTGTTAATTTATTTTTTAAAAACATATACAAAAAACTGCAAGGGCTCCAAGACAGCTCCGTGGAGCACCCTGTGAATCATTTTCCATTCGCAAAAACATCCATCGAGCATTACCCTTCATTTCCCGTCACTGAGACAATTTTACATCCAACCTGCCACCTTACCCTGTATCACAAGAGATCTCACTTTGCTGGCCAGCCTGCCATGTGGAACTTTGTCAAATGTTTTACTGAAATCCATGTAGCTCTTGGGTATCGCACTGCCCAGGAGGATTGAATAACTGGAGGCATGCAACAATAGTAAGATGGGCAGGGCAATCTACTGGAAAATATAAAAGTTTGGTTGAATGTCCAGGATGCTGGACAAGCAGTGAAGGCCACGGACTTGGAGAATGGAAAGTAAGGAAGCATCGTTCAAGTTAAAATAATGGGTCGGGTGATGAATCTTGAGTAGATGGGGAGGGGGCCTCAGAGAGAGTATGTAGGGATCGAACAATAGCAGCCCAGAACAGCTGCAAAAGGTGAATAGAGGTTACAGTCCGACTTGACTAGTGTTTTTCAAACTTTTTTTCTTTGAACCCATTTTTGCCAATTGGCCAACCTTCGCGACCCATGCCGGCTGACCTTTGCGACCCACGCCGGCTGACCTTTGCGACCCACGCCGGCTGACCTTCGCGACCCACGCCGGCTGACCTTTGTGACACACGTTCGCTTACTTTTAATGCAAAAAGGGGACCAAACGATCTCACCTGAATCCGGTTCAAACGAGCAGAAGGAAATGCGCATATCAGGTGCAGACTTCAGCCAGTTTCATTGCGCCGTCTTCATCGTTCTGAAAACGGAAAATCCAACCTCGCACATGTAGGCCATCGTGAAGGGCAATAGCAACACAATGCTTGTTTTACTCATCACTGGATACTCTTCGGAGATGCTCCTCCAGAATGCTGACCGCCACATAGGCATTTGGTGTATTTTTAATATGGTATTACGGGTCATGTACAGCAGGGTTGTCTTTTAATTTGCAGTCAACTATAAGTTAATAACTGACTCTGGGGTCTCAACCTCAAAAGGACATTTTCACCCACTGCTTCTCTTTCAAGATATGAAACTTCTCCTCTCATTTGCCAGTACTTCCCTGCATGTAACACACATGGGCTTTGCAAGCTTATTTGCATTGGCACAATTGACAAAGCCATACTTCAAGAAATCATCTTAATACTGTTTAGCTCTCAAGTTAAGTTTCTTCCTTGTAGGCCATTAACCAGAGGTCCAGGAGCTCTGTACAGAGTTAACACTGGCACTGCTCTGTCCTGCCCTGGACTCTACTGAGCAGCTCTATCCAGCAGGTTCTGTTCTGAGATCCTGTCCAATACGAAATCAGCCTTTTTGAGTCTCTGGCCATCTCTGACTCAAGAAAACCATTCATCTTCACAGTTCACTTGCCTTGCTTGCCAGCAGGTGGAAAATGGAAGCAGCTCTCCTCCGTGATTTGGTGCAAAAATCACGTACCGGGTGGCCGCTTGACATCAAATATATGTGCAGGGTGCTGACCTGCTCACTGCTGCCGTTTCTGGCTGGAAGACACCAAACAGCCAAATTTCTTTTCATTTAAAAGCCGGTAGCTCCCATTGGGCGCTTCTCCCACAATCGGGACCGTCACGGGAACGGCCGGACCAATCGCTCCGTGACCATCCCAACACCCGCCGTGACCCACCCGTGGGTCACGACCTGTACATTGAAAAACACTAGACCAAATGATACAGTAAAATGCAGAATGCAGTGTCATCATGACAAAATTGTAGAAGCAGAAATCCCCATGACCGAGAGATTTTTGTAATGGCCAACAAGCTAGGGGTAAAGCCACACAGAGGGCTAAACAGTAGGGTCCAGCAAACTACCCAGTCTTCAGAACAGTGACCACGCCACCACACAACCCTGTCATGGCAATCTCTGCAAGACGTGCCAGATCATCGACATGGATACCACCATTACACGTGAGAACACCACCCACCAGGTACGCGGTACATACTCGTGCGACTCGGCCAACGTTGTCTACCTCATACGCTGCAGGAAAGGATGTCCCGAAGCGTGGTACATTGGCGAGACCATGCAGACGCTGCAACAACGAATGAACGGACATCGCGCAACAATCACCAGGCAGGAATGTTCCCTTCCAGTCGGGGAACACTTCAGCAGTCAAGGGCATTCAGCCTCTGATCTCCGGGTAAGCGTTCTCCAAGGCGGCCTTCAGGACCCGCGACAACGCAGAATCGCCGAGCAGAAACTTATAGCCAAGTTCCACACACATGAGTGCGGCCTCAACCGGGACCTGGGATTCATGTTGCATTACATTCATCCCCCACCATCTGGCCTGCGAAATCCTACCAACTGTCCTGGCTTGAGACAATTCACACCTCTTTAACCTGGGGTTACCCCATCTCTGGATCTGTAAAGATTTAATCACCTGCTAATGCTCGCATTCCAAGCATTGTTTGGCATCTTTGAATCTGTCTATATATGTGTTTCTGGAACAGACCTCTTCATTCACCTGAGGAAGGAGCAGCGCTCCGAAAGCTAGTGACATCAAAACAAACCTGTTGGACTTTAACCTGGTGTTGTAAGACTTCGTACTGTAAACAGAAGGAGTTAGAACATAGAACATAGAACAATACAGCGCAGTACAGGCCCTTCGGCCCACGATGTTGCACCGAAACAAAAGCCATCTAACCTACACTATGCCATTATCATCCATATGTTTATCCAAAAAACTTTTAAATGCCCTCAATGTTGGCAAGTTCACTACTGTAGCAGGTAGGGCATTCCACGGCCTCACTACTCTTTGCGTAAAGAACCTACCTCTGACCTCTGTCCTATATCTATTACCCCTCAGTTTAAAGTTATGTCCCCTCGTGCCAGCCATATCCATCCGCGGGAGAAGGCTCTCACTGTCCACCCTATCCAACCCCCTGATCATTTTGTATGCCTCTATTAACCTTCTTCTCTCCAACGAAAACAACCTCAAGTCCATCAGCCTTTCCTCATAAGATTTTCCCTCCATACCAGGCAACATCCTGGTAAATCTCCTCTGCACCCGCTCCAAAGCCTCCACGTCCTTCCTATAATGCGGTGACCAGAACTGTACGCAATACTCCAAATGCGGCCGTACCAGAGTTCTGTACAGCTGCAACATGACCTCCTGACTCCGGAACTCAATCCCTCTACCAATAAAGGCCAACACTCCATAGGCCTTCTTCACAACCCTATCAACCTGGGTGGCAACTTTCAGGGATCTATGTACATGGACACCTAGATGCCTCTGCTCATCCACACTTTCAAGAACTTTACCATTAGCCAAATATTCCGCATTCCTGTTATTCCTTCCAAAGTGAATCACCTAACACTTCTCTACATTAAACTCCATTTGCCACCTCTCAGCCCAGCTCTGCAGCTTATCTATATCCCTCTGTAACCTGCTACATCCTTCCACACTATCGACAACACCACCGACTTTAGTATCGTCTGCAAATTTACCCACCCACCCTTCTGCGCCTTCCTCTAGGTCATTGATAAAAATGACAAACAGCAACGGCCCCAGAACAGATCCTTGTGGTACTCCACTTGTGACTGTACTCCATTCTGAACATTTCCCATCAACCACCACCCTCTGTCTTCTTTCAGCTAGCCAATTCCTGATCCACATCTCTAAATCACTAGAGTTAGATCTAAATCTAGAGTTAGACTGTTGGAAGGATTTTCTGTACATTCAGAGGTCCCAGATAGGGGCAGGCAGCATTATCGCATTGGCGGTCTGCATGGAAAACGTCCCACCGGATGGAATTTCTTTTTAAAAATAAATTTAGAGTACCCAATTCCTTTTTTCCAATTAAGGGGCAAATTAGCGTGGCCTCACCTATGTTTCACATCTTTTTGGGTTGTGGTGGAGAGACCCACGCAGACACGGGGAGAATGTGCAAACTCCACACAGACAGTCACCCGGGGCTGGGACCGAACCCGGGTCCTCGGCGCGTGAGGCCGCAGTGCTAACCACTGCGCCACCGTGCCGCCCTCCAGATGGAACTTCTAAGGCCAAGGCTATGTTAGTGGCGCGGGGATTTGAAGAATGTTTCGGAGATAAAGAAGTCAGTGTGGGCTCACACACAGCAGGAAAGTAATTTTGAAAAGGTTTGGCCCTTCTGTTGACATTTCCTTGGGGGGTGTAAGCCAAATGACATAAAGGCTGCATTCCGGCAGGGGGAATCGCCTGGGTCATGTTTCTCAAGCCTCCCGAGGAGGTGCCAGATGTCGGAGAAAGTGGTTGGAAGTTAAATAAATGTGTGTGGTTTGAACAATGCTTCCAGGGTGTGGTATTTTTCAGTTAGATCTGTGTTCTTAAGATTGGGTTGTCTCCAACTGAACGCAGATTCCACCATGTTTTATTGATAGCATGACAGGGAACTCTGAGGCATTTTTATGATGCATGTTGATGACTTTTAAAGGGGTGATACTCGTGCATTTCATAAACAATGTTTCTGACAGGATTAAAACAGAATTCAAAGTTGGAAGTCAGGCTTCTTGGGCCTTTAAATGTATTGAGTTAAAATAAAACAGTATGGGTCTGATGTTACTTTACATCAACCATCTTATTTTGAAACCATTAACCCTATCACAGTCAGTCAGGCCAGATCCTCACCAAAAGATGCAGATGTTTCCAAAGAAAGTTTGCACTGAGTGCTGAATTTGGTGCTTTTTGAGTGCGATAGTGAGAGTTTGGTGACCGAGGGAGTGCTGAATTTGGTGCTTTTTGAGTGCGATAGTGAGAGTTTGGTGACCGAGGGAGTGCTGAATTTGGTGCTTTTTGAGTGCGATAGTGAGAGTTTGGTGACCGAGGGAGTTAGGTGAGGAGGGAGTAAGGTGCTCCTTTCATTTTGTTTCCGACATTTCCGCAAAGAGTGAGAAGAGAGCCAGGAGTTTACAGGAAGTGTAGCTGACTGGGAGCAGAGTCGGAGGGCGGAGATCTAGTTAGTCCACACAGCAGCTATATTCTGTAAGGTAAGAGGGGATGGAGGCTAGGCCAGTTACATGCTCCTCCTGTAGGATGTGGGTGGTGAGGGATACCACCGGTGTCCCCACTGACTATACCTGCGGGAAGTGCACCCAACTTCAGCTCCTCAAAGACCGTGTTAGGGAACTGGAGCTGAAGCTGGATGAACTTCGGATCATCCGGGAGGCAGAGGGGGTGATTGAGAAGAGTTACAGGGAGGTAACCACACCCAAGGTACAGGACAAGAATAGCTGGGTTACAGTCAGGGGGAAAAAAACAAACAGGCAGACAGTGCAGGGATCCCTCGTGGCCGTTCCCCTTCAAAACAAGTATACCATTTTGGATGCTGTTGGGGGGGTTGACCTACCGGGGGAAGGCCCTAGCGGCCAGGTCTCTGGCACTGAGTCTGGCTCTGGGGCTCAGAAGGAAAGGGGGGAGAATAGAAAAGCAATAGTTGTAGGAGATTCAATGGTTAGGGGAATAGATAGGAGATTCTGTGGTCGCGAGCGAGACTCCCGGAAGGTATGTTGCCTCCCGGGTGCCAGGGCCAGGGATGTCTCGGATCGTGTCTTCAGGATCCTTAAGGGGGAGGGGGAGCAGCCAGAAGTCGTGGTGCACATTGGTACCAACGACATACCAGGAAAAGGGGTGTGGAGGTAATAAACAAGTTTAGGGAGTTAGGCTGGAAGTTGAAAGCCAGGACAGACAGAGTTGTCATCTCTGGTTTGTTGCCGGTGCCACGTGATAGCGAGGCTAGGAATAGGGAGAGAGTGCAGTTGAACACGTGGCTGCAGGAATGGTGTAGGAGGGAGGGCTTCAGGTATTTGGATAATTGGAGCGCATTCTGGGGAAGGTGGGACCTGTACAAGCAGGACGGGTTGCATCTGAACCAGAGGGGCACCAATATCCTGGGAGGGAGGTTTGCTAGTACTCTTCGGGAGGGTTTAAACTAATTTGGCAGGGGAATGGGAACCGGATTTGTAGTCCAGCAACTAAGGTAGCCGATATTCAGGACGCCAAAGCATGTAATGAGGCAGTGGGGAAGGGAACACTGACAAAGGAGAGTATTTGCAGGCATGGAGATGGGTTGAAGTGTGTATACTTCAACGCAAGAAGCATCAGGAATAAGGTGGGTGAACTTAAGGCATGGATCGGTACTTGGGACTACGATGTGGTGGCCATCACGGAAACTTGGATAGAAGAGGGGCAGAAATGGTTGTTGGAGGTCCCTGGTTATAGATGTTTCAATAAGATTAGGGAGGGTGGTAAAAGAGGTGGGGGGGTGGCATTATTAATTAGAGATAGTATAACAGCTGCAGAAAGGCAGTTCGAGGAGTATTACCCTATTGAGGTAGTATGGGTTGAAGTCAGAAATAGGAAAGGAGCAGTCACCTTGTTAGGAGTTTTCTATAGGCCCCCCAATAGTAGCAGAGATGTGGAGGAACAGATTGGGAAACAGATTTTGGAAAGGTGCAGAAGTCATAGGGTAGTAGTCATGGGCGACTTTAACTTCCCAAATATTGAGTGGAAACTCTTTAGATCAAATAGTTTGGATGGGGTGGTGTTTGTGCAGCGTGTCCAGGAAGCTTTTCTAACACAGTATGTAGATTGTCCGACCAGAGGAGGGGCAATATTGGATTTAGTACTGGGTAATGAACCAGGGCAAGTGATAGATTTGTTAGTGGGGGAGCATTTTGGAGATAGTGACCACAATTCTGTGACTTTCACTTTAGTAATGGAGAGGGATAGGTACGTGCAACAGGGCAAGGTTTACAATTGGGGGAAGGGTAAATACGATGTTGTCAGACAAGAATTGAAGTGCATAAGTTGGGAACATAGGCTGTCAGGGAAGGACACAAGTGAAATGTGGAACTTGTTCAAGGAACAGATGCTACGTGTCCTTGATATGTATGTCCCTGTCAGGCAGGGAAGAGATGGTCGAGTGAGGGAACCATGGTTGTCAAGAGAGGTTGAATGTCTTGTTAAGAGAAAAAAGGTGACTTATGTAAGGCTGAAGAAACAAGGTTCAGACAGGGCATTGGAGGGATACAAGATAGCCAGGAGGGAACTGAAGAAAGGGATTAGGAGAGCTAAGAGAGGGCATGAACAATCTTTGGCGGGTAGGATCAAGGAAAACCCCAAGGCCTTTTACACATATGTGAGAAATATGAGAATGACTAGAGCGAGGGTAGGTCCGATCAAGGATAGTAGCGGGAGATTGTGTATTGAGTCTGAAGAGATAGGAGAGGTCTTGAATGAGTACTTTTCTTCTGTATTTACAAATGAGAGGGGCGATATTGTTGGAGAGGACAGTGTGAAACAGATTGGTAAGCTCGAGGAAATACTTGTTAGGAAGGAAGATGTGTTGGGCATTTTGAAAAACTTGAGGATAGACAAGTCCCCCGGGCCTGACGGGATATATCCAAGGATTCTATGGGAAGCAAGAGATGAAATTGCAGAGCCGTTGGCAATGATCTTTTCGTCCTCACTGTCAACAGGGGTGGTACCAGGGGATTGGAGAGTGGCGAATGTCGTGCCCCTGTTCAAAAAAGGAACTAGGGATAACCCTGGGAATTACAGGCCAGTTAGTCTTTCTTCGGTGGTAGGCAAAGTAATGGAAAGGGTACTGAAGGATAGGATTTCTGAGCATCTGGAAAGACACTGCTTGATTCGGGATAGTCAGCACGGATTTGTGAGGGGTAGGTCTTGCCTTACAAATCTTATTGAATTCTTTGAGGAGGTGACCAAGCATGTGGATGAAGGTAAAGCAGTGGATGTAGTGTACATGGATTTTAGTAAGGCATTTGATAAAGTTCCCCATGGTAGGCTTCTGCACAAAGTAAGGAGGCATGGGATAGTGGGAAATTTGGCCAGTTGGATAACGAACTGGCTAACCGATAGAAGTCAGAGAGTGGTGGTGGATGGCAAATATTCAGCCTGGATCCCCGTTACCAGTGGTGTACCGCAGGGATCAGTTCTGGGTCCTCTGCTGTTTGTGATTTTCAGTAATGACTTGGATGAGGGAGTTGAAGGGTGGGTCAGTAAATTTGCAGACGATACGAAGATTGGTGGAGTTGTGGATAGTAAGGAGGGCTGTTGTCGGCTGCAAAGAGACATCGATAGGATGCAGAGCTGGGCTGAGAAGTGGCAGATGGAGTTTAACCCTGAAAAGTGTGAGGTTGTCCATTTTGGAAGGACAAATATGAATGCGGAATACAGGGTTAACGGTAGAGTTCTTGGCATTGTGGAGGAGCAGAGAGACCTTGGGGTCTATGTTCATACATCTTTGAAAGTTGCCACTCAAGTGGATAGAGCTGTGAAGAAGGCCTATGGTGTGCTCGCGTTCATTAACAGAGGGATTGAATTTAAGAGCCGTGAGGTGATGATGCAGCTGTACAAAACTTTGGTAAGGCCACATTTGGAGTACTGTGTACAGTTCTGGTCGCCTCATTTTAGGAAGGATGTGGAAGCTCTGGAAAAGGTGCAAAGAAGATTTACCAGGATGTTGCCTGGAATGGAGAGTAGGTCTTACGAGGAAAGGTTGAGGATGCTAGGCCTTTTCTCATTAGAGCGGAGAAGGATGAGGGGCGACTTGATAGAGGTTTATAAGATGATCAGGGGAATAGATAGAGTAGACAGTCAGAGACTTTTTCCCCAGGTGGAACACACCATTACAAGGGGACATAAATTTAAGGTGAAAGGTGGAAGATATAGGAGGGATATCAGAGGTAGGTTCTTTACCCAGAGAGTAGTGGGGGCATGGAATGCACTGCCTGTGGAAGTAGTTGAGTCGGAAACATTAGGGACCTTCAAGCAGCTGTTGGATAGGTACATGCATTACGGGAAAATGATATAGTGTAGATTTATTTGTTCTTAAGGGCAGCACGGAAGCATTGTGGATAGCACAATTGCTTCACAGATCCATGGTCCCAGGTTCGATTCCGGCTTGGGTCATTGTCTGTGCGGAGTCTGCACGTCCTCCCCGTGTCTGCGTGGGTTTCCTCCGGGTGCTCCGGTTTCCTCCCACAGTCCAAAGATGTGCGGGTTAGGTGAATTGGCCAATGATAAATTGCCCTTAATGTCCAAATTGCCCTTGGTGTTGGGTGGAGGTGTTGAGTTTGGGTAGGATGCTCTTTCCAAGAGCTGGTGCAGACTCAAAGGGCCGAATGGCCTCCTTCTGCACTGTAAATTCAATGATAATCTATGATTAATCTAGGACAAAGGTTCGGCACAACATCGTGGGCCGAAGGGCCTGTTCTGTGCTGTATTTTCTATGTTCTATGAAACATTGGAACAACTGCAAAGTCAGGTTGGACAATTGAACTGGCTGGGCACACAGACAAGGCCATATGCAAGCTTTGATGTTCTTGAACAGAATGCTATAACAAAATGCCCCAAGGTCCGGGGCAGGCAAACAGAACGTTAAAAATTTAAGATGGAGACATGTGTCCTGAAATTTTCATCTTTGGGGAGAACGATGATAAAACATTGATTGTTTTTAGTGACACCTCTCATGCAAACCTTTGTCATGGTTTTTCCAATGCTGTCGGTTTTATATGGAGCTGAACCTTCAGGAAGCTGCCTCACAGCTTTTTAAATGCACTGTTCTGCTGGGCTTGGAGGGCCGAAGGGCCTGTTCCTGTGCTCTACTTTTCTTTGGTCTTGGTTCTTTGTTCTTTAGCTCTGCCCAATATCAAGGTAATTTGGGAACAGGGGGCAGTTCTTTAATTTCTCTCTCCAGGTGCTGAATTGCATGTCTCAGCAATATTTGGGTCATACTTCATAGAAGCATCGAATCCCTGCAGTGCAGAAGGAGGCCATTCAACCCATCGAGTCTGCACTGTCCCTCTGAAAGAGCAGCCTTCTCAGGCCCACTCCCCTGCCCGATCCCATATCCCCACCAAACCTGGACACTAAGGGCAATTTAGTGTGGCCAATCCACCTAACCTGCACATCTTTACACTGTGGGTAGAAACCAGAGCACTCGGAGGAAACCTACGCAGACACAGGGGGAGCATTCAGACAGTCACCCATGGCAGGAGTTGAACTCGGGTCCCTGGCGGTGAGGCAGCAGTGGACAGTTATGTCTGGGGGGGGGCGGGGGTGGGGGAAGACTCCTGGCCAATATAGTGGGTGCAAAGGTGACAGAACATGAAAGTACAAGAGATAGGAGCAGAGTAAACCACATAGCCCATCTAGTCTGCACCAACATTCAGTAAGCTCATAGCTAATGTGGGCTCCAATCTCCACTTTTCCACCCACTCCCCATATCCCTTGATTCTGTCTACCCTCAGCCTTAAACACCGTCCATGATGCAGCAAGCACAACTGTCTGGGGTTACCCAAGATTTGCAACCTCGCGAGTGCAGAAATCTCTCCTCATCTCAGACCCAAGTAATCGACTGCTTATCCTGAGACCCTGCCCCATGTTCGAGGCAGAAGAAAACGTTCTTGTTTCATTACCGAGCTCAACATTTCTTGAGCAGGGACGTAAGAGAGTGAAGGTGTTGCCGTGACTAAGATTTCCGTTTGGATTAGCTCTTCATCTGGGACCTAGCTGTCAGGTGTCCTGCATTACAACACTTCAAAATAACTCGCAAAGTTGTCCCAGGTTTTGGGATGTCCTGGTGTGTTGTGAAGGAGTCGATGTAAATGCAAAGCTTTGCTGCCTCTTTCTTTCTGTGGTCATTTTAAAAGTGAGCCCCAAACCTCTGCCTTTGAGGATGTTTTCTCTCGCCTTGATATCATGAATGTGTCCAAACTAACGTTTCTTACATGGTCAGAGGTATGTGTACTCGAGGGCTGTGTGTGTACAGGACGTGTATGTACACAGGGTGTGTGTATACTCAAGGACAGTGTGTGTACAGAACGTGTGTACACAGGGTCATTCTGTGTATACCTAGGGACAATATGAACACAAGGGCAGTGTGTGTGTACACAGGGATAGTTGTGGGTGTACACAAGGATAGTGTGTGTAACAGTGATAGAACATAGAACAGTACAGCACAGAACAGGCCCTTTGGCCCTCGATGTTTTGCCGAACTTTGTCCGAAACCAAGATCAAGCTATCCCACCCCCTGTCATTCTGGTGTGCTCCATGTGCCTATCCAATAACCGCTTGAAAGTTCCTAAAGTGTCCGACTCCACTATCACAGCAGGCAGTCCATTCCACATCCTAACCACTCTCTGAGTAAAGAACTGTGGTAGTCACCACTGATGTATTAGGTGATTTGTGGTAAGGCCCCTGTACTACAGGTACGGGGGTAGTTCCCTGCCTGCTGGCTCCGCCCAGTAGGTGGAGTATAAATATGTGTGCTCCCCATATAGCAGCCAGTTCGCCAGCTGCTGTAGGAGGCCACACATCTTAGTGGAAAAAGCCTCAGTTGCATTCAACTCTCGTCTTTGTGTAATTGATTGAGCATCAATTTATTACACTGAAGTTTTCAGAAGATGGACCTCCGCATCAAGCCGGATCGCCTGCAGCTGGATCCGCAATCAGGCAACGCCAAAAAGGACTTTGAACATTGGCGAGCCTGTTTCGAAGCTTACATCAGGTCTGCACCAGACCCAATTCGGGAAGCTCAGAAGATTCAGATCCTCAACACGCGGCTGAGCTCCAACGTCCTTCCGCTTATCCACGATGCGCCGAACTATGACGAAGCTGTGGCTCTACTGAAAGAAAACTACGCTCAGCGGACTAACACGCCTTACACCAGACACATCCTCTCCACGCGCAGTCAACTCCCTGGTGAGTCAGTGGAAGATTTCTGGCGTGCTCTAATTCCCCTCGTCAGAGACTGTGACTGTCAGGCCGTCACGGCCACAGAACACTCAAACTTGCTTATGAGGAACACTTTTGTTATGGGGATAGGGTCAGATTACATCCGCCAACGCCTTTTAGAAGGGGCCACGCTCGACCTCGCGGCACCAAAAAGCTTGCGCTCTCGCTGACGGTCGCCTCGCGCAACATCCAGGCCTACACCCCCGGCCGCGTGGCCCACCCCTCCTACGCATCGTGGACTCTGCAGACGGCCGCCCCATCGGGGGCCCCACTCAGCCAACGCCTGTGCCACGCGTCAGCCAACCAACCCTGGGGGCCCCAAATGTTACTTCTGTGGGCAGCCAAAACACCCCCGACAATGCTGCCCGGCCCAGAACGCCCTTTGCAAGGCCTGTGGCAAGAGGGGCACTTTGCGGCGGTGTGCCAGGCCCGTTCAGTCGCCGTTATTGTTCCGACCCCCCCCCCCCCCCCACCCACCGTATGGCCTGTGGGCGCTGCCATCTTCCTCTCCTCGGACCACGTGCGGCCCGTGGGCGCCGCCATCTTATCAGGACCCATAACCCCCCGGGCACCCCATCGTCTGCCACCATCGTGTCTCACTAACTTGATAGAGTTTTTTGAGGAGGTCACAAAGGTGATTGATGCAGGTAGGGCAGTGGATGTTGTCTATATGGACTTCCGTGAGGTCTTTGACAAGGTCCCTCATGGTAGACTAGTACAAAAGGTGAAGTCACACGGGATCAGGGGTGAGTTGGCAAGGTGGATACAGAACTGGCTAGGTCATAGAAGGCAGAGAGTAGTAATGGAAGGATGCTTTTCTAATTGGAGGGCTGTGACCAGTGGTGTTCCGCAGGGATCAGTGCTGGGACCTTTGCTCTTTGTAGTATATATAAATGATTTGGAGGAAAATGTAACTGGTCTGATTAGTAAGTTTGCAGACGACACAAAGGTTGGTGGAATTGCGGATAGCGATGAGGACTGTCGGAGGATACAGCAGGATTTAGATTGTTTGGAGACTTGGGCGGAGAGATGGCAGCTGGAGTTTAATCCAGACAAATGTGAGGTAATGCATTTTGTAAGGTCTAATGCAGGTAGGGAATATACAGTGAATGGTAGAACCTTCAAGAGTATGTTGCCTGGTATGGAGGGCATTAGCTATGAGGAGCGGTTGAATAAACTCGGTTTGTTCTCACTGGAATGACGGAGGTTGAGGGGCGGCCTGATAGAGGTCTACAAAATTATGAGGGGCATAGAGAGAGTGGATAGTCAGAGGCTTTTCCCCGGGGTAGAGGGGTCAATTACTAGGGGGCATATGTTTAAGGTGAGAGGGGCAAGGTTTAGAGTAGATGTACGAGGCAAGTTTTTTACGCAGAGGGTAGTGGGTGCCTGGAACTCGCTACCGGAGGAGGTGGTGGAAGCAGGGACGATAGGGACATTTAAGGGGCATCTTGACAAATACATGAATAGGATGGGAATAGAGAGATACGGACCCAGGAAGTGTAGAAGATTGTAGTTTAGTCAGACAGCATGGTCGGCACAGGCTTGGAGGGCCAAAGGGCCTGTTCCTGTGCTGTACATTTCTTTGTACTTTGTTCTTTGTTCTATCGACGATCAGTCGCGTTTTGCCTCGTTCACGATTGACCAGCCTCGCCCACGCAACCTAGCAACCGCCTCTACAAATGTGAAAATCGATGGGCACGAGATCTCCTGCCTTCGGGACTCCGGGAGCACCGAGAGCTTCATTCATCCCGATACGGTAAGACGCTGCTCCCTCGCGGTACACCCCGCCAATCAGAGAATCTCCCTGGCCTCTGGGTCCCGCTCCGTGGCGATCCGGGGGTACTCCATCGCCACTCTCACTGTCCAGGGCATGGAGTTCAGTGGCTTCCGCCTCTACGTCCTCCCCAACCTCTGCGCTGCCTCGCTACTCGGCCTCGACTTCCAGAGCAACCTCCAGAGCCTAACATTGAAATTCGGCGGGCCCTTACCACCCCTTACTGTGTGCGGCCTCGCGACCCTAAAGGTCGACCCACCTTTCCTATTTGCAAACTTAACCCCATATTGCAAACCCATCGCCACCAGGAGCAGACGGTGCAGTGCCCAGGACAGGACCTTCATCAGGTCCGAGGTCCAGCGGCTGCTGCGGGAAGGTATCATCGAGCCCAGCAACAGCCCCTTGAGAGCCCAGGTGGTAGTGGTCAAAACTGGGAAGAAACACCGAATGGTCGTGGACTACAGCCAGACCATCAATCGGTACATGCAGCTCGACGCGTGCCCCCTCCCACGCATACCTGATATGGTCAATCAGATTGCACCGTACCGGGTCTTCTCAACTGTGCACCTTAAATCCGCCTACCACCAGCTCCCCATCCGTAAGGCGGACCGCCCATACACCACGTTCGAGGCAGACGGCCGCCTTTACCACTTTCTCAGGGTTCCTTTTGGCATCACCAATGGGGTCTCGGTTTTCCAACGGGTAATGGGCTGAATGGTCAACCGGTACGCGCTGCGGGCCACTTCCCCGTACCTTGACAATGTCACTATCTGCGGCCACGATCAGCAGGACCATGATGCCAACCTTGCCAAATTTCTCTGCACCGACAGTCTCCACAACCTCACTTACAACAAGGAGAAGTGTGTGTTCAGCACGAACCGCTTAGCCATCCTCGGCTAGGAGGTCCAGAACGGAGTTCTGGGGCCCGATCCCGACTGCATGTGCCCCCTCATGGAACTCCCCCTCCCCCAAACATTGCCTGGGTTTCTTTTCTTACTACGCCCAGTGGGTCCCAATCATGTGGACATGGCCCCGCCCACTCATCCATTCCACTCTTTTCCCCCTAACGGCCGAGGCTCACCAGGCCTTTAACCGTATCAAGGCCGACACCGCCAAGGCCGCGATGCACGCGGTCGACAAGACGTTCCCCTTCCAAGTCGAGAGCGATGCATCAGACTTCGCTCTGGCCGCCACCCTCAACCAGGCAGGCAGGCCCGTGGCATTCTTTTCACGAACCCTTCATGCCTCCGAAATTCGGCAACCAGCCGTTGAAAAAGAGGCCCAAGCTATCGTTGAAGCTGTGCGGCATTGGAGGCATTTCCTGGCCGGCAGGAGATTCACTCTCCTCACTGACCAATGGTCGGTAGCTTTCATGTTTAACAACACAAAGCGGGGCAAGATCAAAAACGATAAAATCTTGAGGTGGAGGATCGAGCTCTCCACCTACAACTACGAGATTTTGTATCACCCTGGTAAGCTCAACAAGCCCCCCGATGCCCTACCCCGAGGTACATGTGCCAACGCACAAGTGGACCGACTCCAGACTCTGCACGGCAACCTTTGTCACCCGGGAGTCACACGTTTGTACCACTTCATCAAGGCCCGCAATCTGCCCTACTCCGTCGAGGAAGTCAGGGCAATCACCAGAGACTGCCAAGTCAGTGCGGAATGCAAACCGTACTTCTACCAGCCAGACCGTGCGTGCCTGGTGAAAGCCTCCCGCCCCTTTGAACGCCTCAGCGTGGACTTCAAAGGGCTCCTCCCCTCCACCGACCGTAACATGTACTTCCTCAGTGTGGTCAATGAGTACTCCAGATTCCCCTTCGCCATAGTAAGGGTGTGGAATGCCCTGCCTGCAACAGTAGTGGACTCGCCAACACTAAGGGTATTCAAATGGTCATTGGATAGAAATATGGACGACAATGGAATAGTGTAGATGGGCTTTAGAGTGGTTTCACAGGTCGGCGCAACATCGAGGGCTGAAGGGCCTGTACTGCGCTGTAATGTTCTATGTTCTATGTTCTATCCCATGCCCTGATATGACGTTTGCCAATGTCATCAAAGCCCTCAACACCATCATCGCTCTGTTCGGTTTCCCCGCCTACGTTCACAGCGACAGGGGATCCTCATTCATGAGCGATGAGCTGCGCCATTTCCTGCTCAACAAGGATATCGCCTCGAGCAGGACGACCAGCTATAACCCCCGCGGAAACGGGCAGATGGAGAGGGAGAATGGGACGGTCTGGAGGGCCGTCCAGCTGGCCCTACGGTCCAGAAATTTCCCGACCTCCCGCTGACAGGAGGCCCTCCCCGACGCACTGCACTCCATTCGGTCGCTCCTATGCACTGCGACTAATGACACACCCCATAAACGTCTCTTTGCCTTCCCCAGGAAGTCCACCTCCGGGGTGTCGCTCCCGACTTGGCTGGTAGCTCCAGGGCCCGTACTCCGCCGTAAGCATGTATGACTCCACAAGGCGGACCCGTTGGTGGAAAGGATACAGCTACTCCACGCCAACCCGCAGTATGCTTACGTAGCGTACCCCGACGACCGCCAAGATACTGTCTCCCTCAGGGACCTGGCACCAGCTGGTTCCAGACACACACACCCCTCCGACCCAGCGCCACCCTCCCCTTCCCCGGCGCACCCCACCGCAGCCCCCGCCCCAGGACAATCCTTCCTGCCCACGGCCGAGGATGACGAGGATTTCGGCACGCTCCCGGAGTCACCGAGGACCAGACCGACACCGGAATCGCCGCCACCACTGCGGTGCTCCCAACAGCAGATCAAGGCTCCGGACCGACTGAACCTGTAACCTGATCGGGACTCCATTTTTCTCTGTAGTTAAAACATGTACTTGTATATAGTTCTCCACCACCCCCGCCGGACTCAATTTAAACAGGGGTGAATGTGGTAGTCACCACTGATGTATATATTAGGTGATTTGTGGTAAGGCCCTGTACTACAGGTACGGGGGTAGTTCCCTGCCTGCTGGCTCCGCCCAGTAGGCGTAGTATAAATATGTGTGCTCCCCATACAGCAGCCATTTCGCCAGCTGCTGTAGGAGGCCACACATCTGAGTGGAATAAAGCCTCAGTTGCATTCAACTCTCGTCTTTCTGTAATTGATCGTGCATCTAGAACCTACCTCGGACATCTCTCCTATATCTCCCACCCCGAACCTTGTAGTTATGCCCCCTTGTAACAGCTACATCCACCCGAGGAAATAGTCTCTGAACGTCCACTCTATCTATCCCCCTCATCACCTCTATTAAGTCGCCTCTCATCCTCCTCCGCTCCAATGAGAAGAGCCCTAGCTCCCTCAACCTTTCCTCATAAGACCTACCCTCCAAACCAGGCAGCATCCTGGTGAATCTCCTTTGCACCCTTTCCAATGCTTCCACATCCTTCCTATAATGAGGTGACCAGAACTGCACACAATACTCCAAATGTGGTCTCACCAGGGTCCGGTACAGTTGCAGCATAACCCCGCGGCTCCAAAACTGAAGCCCCCTGTTAGGGGCTGTTTAGCACAGGGCTAAATCGCTGGCTTTGAAAGCAGACCAAGGCAGGCCAGCAGCACGGTTCAATTCCTGTAACAGCATCCCCGAACAGGCGTCGGAATGTGGCGACTAGGGGCTTTTTACAGTAACTTCATTGAAGCCTACTTGTGACAATAAGCGATTTTCATTTTCATTCATTTCATAATAAACGCCAACACACTATAGGCCTTCTTCATGACTCTATCCACTTGAGTCGCAACCTTCAGAGATCTGTGGACATGAACCCCAAGATCTCTCTGTTCCTCCACATTCCTCAGAACCCAGCCGTTGACCCTGTAATCCGCATTCAAATTTGTCCTACCAAAATGAATCACTTCGCACTTATCAGGGTTAAACTCCAGGGTTAAACTGATTGTGTATACACAGGAACAGTGTATACACAGGACAGTGTGCGTGTGTGTATATACACAGGGTCAGTGTGTATATGAACAGAGACAGTGTGTGTACACAGGGACAGTGCGTGGGTGAACAAAGAAAAGTACAGCACAGGAACAGGCCCTTCGGCCCTCTAAGCCTGTGCCGACCATGCTGCCCGTCTAAACTGAAATCTTCTACACTTCCTGGGTCCGTATCCCTCTATTCCCATCCTATTCATGTATTTAGTGTGTGCATATACAGAGAGGCAATATGTACCCAGGATCAGTGTGTGTACACAGGGATAGTGTGTGTATACACAGGGTCAGTGTCTACACAGGGTCAGTGTGTGTGTGTACACAGGGACTGTGTGTATACACAGGGTCAGTGTGTGTGTGTATACACAGGGTCAGTGTGTGAGTACACAGGGTCAGTGTGTACACAGGGTTAGTGTGTGTGTGTGGACAGGATCAGTGTGTACACAGGGTTAGTGTGTGTGTGAGTACACAGGATCAGTGTGTGTGTACACAGGGTCAGTGTGTGTGTACACAGGGTCAGTGTGTGTGTGTATACGCAGGATCAGTGTGTGTGTACACAGGGTCAGTGTGTGTGTGTGGACAGGATCAGTGTATACACAGGGTCAGTGTGTGTGTGTATACGCAGGATCAGTGTGTGTGTACACAGGGTCAGTGTGTACACAGGGTTAGTGTGTGTGAGTACGCAGGATCAGTGTGTGTGTACACAGGGTCAGTGTGTACACAGGGTTAGTGTGTGTGAGTACACAGGATCAGTGTGTGTGTGTGGACAGGATCAGTGTGTACACAGGGTTAGTGTGTGTGTGTGTACACAGGGTCAGTGTGTGTGTGTATACACAGGGTCAGTGTGTGTGTTTATACGCAGGATCAGTGTGTGTGTACACAGGCAGTGCAGCCTGTTGCAGGCGGTGTTGTGTTGCCCCCTCCGGGCCGGAGGTGGCGCTGTCTCTCCCCCAGTGGCGGCGGTGCCGGGCCGGCTCCGGGATGGTGTTCGAGGCGCTGGTGGCCGAGCTCCTCAACCGGGGCCTGGGGGATTATGTGGAGGAATCTGGACAAATCTCAGCTCAAACTGGGCATCTGGGGAGGTAAGGAGCCGGGAGCCGGGAGCCGGGAGCCGGGGGCCGGTCCCAATCCGGAGATTCCATTAAACCGCAAGCTGCCGGTTGTCAGCTTCCGGCTCCCCCCCCCCCCCCCCCATGACCCCACTCCCCCCCCATGACCCCACTCCCCCCCCATGACCCCACTCTCCCCCCCCCCCATGACCCACTCTCCCCCCCCCCATGACCCCACTCCCCCCCCCCCCCATGACCCCACTCCCCCCCCCCCCCCATGACCCCACTCCCCCCCCATGACCCCACTCCCCCCCCCATGACCCCACTCCCCCCCCATGACCCCACTCCCCCCCCCCCCCCCCATGACCCCACTCTCCCCCCCCCCCCATGACCCCACTCCCCCCCCCCCATGACCCCACTCCCCCCCCCCATGACCCCACTCCCCCCCCCCCCATGACCCCACTCCCCCCCCCCCATGACCCCACTCCCCCCCCCCCCATGACCCCACTCCCCCCCCCCATGACCCCACTCCCCCCCCCCATGACCCCACTCTCCCCCCCCATGACCCCACTCTCCCCCCCCCCATGACCCCACTCTCCCCCCCCCCCATGACCCCACTCTCCCCCCCCCCATGACCCCACTCTCCCCCCCCCATGACCCCACTCTCCCTCCCCCCCCCCATGACCCCACTCTCCCCCCCCCCCCCCCATGACCCCACTCTTCCCCCCCCCCCATGACCCCACTCTCCCCCCCCCCCCCATGACCCCACTCCCCCCCCCCATGACCCCACTCCCCCCCCCCCCCCATGACCCACTCCCCCCCCCCCCATGACCCCACTCTCCCCCCCCCCCCCATGACCCCACTCCCCCCCCCCCATGACCCCACTCCCCCTCCCATGACCCCACTCCCCCCCCCCCCATGACCCCACTCTCCCCCCCCCATGACCCCACTCTCCCCCCCCCCATGACCCCACTCTCCCCCCCCCATGACCCCACTCCCCCCCCCCCATGACCCCACTCCCCCCCCCATGACCCCACTCCCCCCCCCCCATGACCCCACTCCCCCCCCATGACCCCACTCCCCCCCCATGACCCCCACTCCCCCCCCCATGACCCCACTCCCCCCCCCCATGACCCCACTCCCCCCCCCCATGACCCCACTCCCCCCCCCCATGACCCCACTCCCCCCCCCATGACCCCACTCTCCCCCCCCCATGACCCCACTCCCCCCCCCATGACCCCACTCCTCCCCCCCCCATGACCCCACTCCTCCCCCCCCCATGACCCCACTCCTCCCCCCCCCATGACCCCACTCTTCTCCCCCCCATGACCCCACTCTTCTCCCCCCCCCATGACCCCACTCCCCCCCCCATGACCCCACTCCCCCCCCCATGACCCCACTCTTCTCCCCCCCCCCATGACCCCACTCCCCCCCCATGACCCCACTCCCCCCCCATGACCCCACTCCCCCCCCATGACCCCACTCCCCCCCCATGACCCCACTCCCCCCCATGACCCCACTCCCCCCCCATGACCCCACTCCCCCCCCCCATGACCCCACTCCCCCCCCCCATGACCCCACTCCCCCCCCCCATGACCCCACTCCCCCCCCATGACCCCACTCCCCCCCCCCATGACCCCACTCCCCCCCCCCATGACCCCACTCCCCCCCCCCCATGACCCCACTCCCCCCCCCCATGACCCCACTCCCCCCCCCCCCAATGACCCCACTCCCCCCCCCCCATGACCCCACTCCCCCCCCCCCCATGACCCCACTCCCCCCCCCCATGACCCCACTCCCCCCCCCCATGACCCCACTCCCCCCCCCATGACCCCACTCTCCCCCCCCATGACCCCACTCTCCCCCCCCCATGACCCCACTCTCCCCCCCCCCATGACCCCACTCTTCTCCCCCCCCCATGACCCCACTCTTCTCCCCCCCCCCCATGACCGCACTCTTCTCCCCCCCTCTCCCCCCCCCCCTCCCCCTCCTCCCCCCCCTCCCCCTCCCCCCCCCCCCCCCCATGGACCCCCCCCCCATGGACCCCCCCCCCATGGACCCCCCCCCCCATGGACCCCCCCCCCCATGGACCCCCCCCCCCATGGACCCCCCCCCCATGGACCCCCCCCCATGGACCCCCCCCCCCCATGGACCCCCCCCCCCCATGGACCCCCCCCCCCATGGACCCCCCCCCCCATGGACCCCCCCCCCCATGGACCCCCCCCCCCATGGACCCCCCCCCCCATGGACCCCCCCCCATGGACCCCCCCCCATGGACCCCCCCCCATGGACCCCCCCCCCCATGGACCCCCCCCCATGGACCCCCCCCCCATGGACCCCCCCCCCATGGACCCCCCCCCCATGGACCCCCCCCCCATGGACCCCCCCCCCATGGACACCCCCCCATGGACCCCCCCCCCCATGGACCCCCCTCTTTCCCCCCCCCAATGGTCCGCCCTCTTTTCCCCCGCCCCATGGTCCCCCCTCTTTTCCCCCGCCCCATGGTCCCCCCTCTTTTCCCCCGCCCCATGGTCCCCCCTCTTTTCCCCCCCCATGGACCCCCCCCCATGGACCCCCCCCCATGGACCCCCCCCATGGACCCCCCCCCATGGACCCCCCCCCCATGGACCGCCCCCCATGGACCCCCCCCATGGACCCCCCCCCATGGACCCCCCCCCATGGACCCCCCCCCATGGACCCCCCCCCATGGACCCCCCCCCCCATGGACCCCCCCCCCATGGACCCCCCCCCATGGACCCCCCCCCATGGACCCCCCCCCATGGACCCCCCCCATGGACCCCCCCCATGGACCCCCCCCCATGGACCCCCCCCCATGGACCCCCCCCATGGACCCCCCCCATGGACCCCCCCCATGGACCCCCCCCCCCATGGACCCCCCCCCCATGGACCTCCCCCCCCCATGGACCTCCCCCCCCCCATGGACCTCCCCCCCCATGGACCTCCCCCCCCATGGACCCCCCCCCCCATGGACCCCCCCCCCATGGACCCCCCCCCCCATGGACCCCCCCCCCATGGACCCCCCCCCCCATGGACCCCCCCCCAATGGACCCCCCCCCCCCATGGACCCCCCCCCCCATGGACCCCCCCCCCCCATGGACCCCCCCCCCCATGGACCCCCCCCCATGGACCCCCCCCCATGGACCCCCCCCCATGGACCCCCCCCCATGGACCCCCCCCCATGGACCCCCCCCCATGGACCCCCCCCCCATGGACCCCCCCCCCCATGGACCCCCCCCCCCCCATGGACCCCCCCCCCATGGACCCCCCCCCATGGACCCCCCCCCCATGGACCCCCCCCCCCATGGACCCCCCCCCCCCCATGGACCCCCCCCCCATGGACCCCCCCCCCCATGGACCCCCCCCCCCCCATGGACCACCCCCCCATGGACCCCCCCCCCATGGACCCCCCCCCCCATGGACCCCCCCCATGGACCCCCCCCCATGGACCCCCCCCCCATGGACCCCCCCCCCCCATGGACCCCCCCCCCCCATGGACCCCCCCCCCCATGGACCCCCCCCCCCATGGACCCCCCCCCCCCATGGACCCCCCCCCCCATGGACCCCCCCCCCATGGACCCCCCCCCCCATGGACCCCCCCCCCATGGACCCCCCCCCCATGGACCCCCCCCCCATGGACCCCCCCCCCCATGGACCCCCCCCCCCATGGACCCCCCCCCCCCATGGACCCCCCCCCCATGGACCCCCCCCCCATGGACCCCCCCCCCATGGACCCCCCCCCCCATGGACCCCCCCCCCCATGGACCCCCCCCCCCATGGACCCCCCCCCCCATGGACCCCCCCCCCCATGGACCCCCCCCCCCATGGACCCCCCCCCCATGGACCCCCCCCCCCATGGACCCCCCCCCCCATGGACCCCCCCCCCCATGGACCCCCCCCCCCATGGACCCCCCCCCCCCATGGACCCCCCCCCCATGGACCCCCCCCCCATGGACCCCCCCCATGGACCCCCCCCCCATGGACCCCCCCCCCATGGACCCCCCCCCCATGGACCCCCCCCCCATGGACCCCCCCCCCATGGACCCCCACCCCATGGACCCCCACCCCATGGACCCCCCCCCATGGACCCCCCCCCATGGACCCCCCCCCCCATGGACCCCCCCCCATGGACCCCCCCCCCCATGGACCCCCCCCCCCCATGGACCCCCCCCCCCCATGGACCCCCCCCCCCATGGACCCCCCCCCCCATGGACCCCCCCCCCCCATGGACCCCCCCCCCCCATGGACCCCCCCCCCCCCATGGACCCCCCCCCCCCATGGACCCCCCCCCCCCCATGGACCCCCCCCCCCCCATGGACCCCCCCCCCCCATGGACCCCCCCCCCCATGGACCCCCCCCCCCATGGACCCCCCCCCCCATGGACCCCCCCCCCCCATGGACCCCCCCCCCCCATGGACCCCCCCCCCCATGGACCCCCCCCCCCATGGACCCCCCCCCCCATGGACCCCCCTCTTTCCCCCCCCAATGGTCCCCCCTCTTTTCCCCCGCCCCATGGTCCCCCCTCTTTTTCCCCCCCCATGGGTCCCCCCTCTTTCTCTCCCCCTCCCCCATGGTCCCCCCTCTTTCCCCCCCCCCCCCCCAATGGTCCCCCCTCCCCTCCCCACATGTCCCCCCCCACCTTCCCTGTACATATTCTTCACTCTCCGTTTAGCTGTCCTCTCCTCTCCACAACGTGGGCATAAATGGGTGTTTATCCCAGCCGGTTTCTGGTTGCGATCCCGCTCTCTCTAACTGTATCTACCCGTGCAGGAAAGTAAAGTTGATGTAGAAGATCAGCCACATCCTCATTGACTGGGTGGGGCAGACCAGAGGGGCCAAATGGCCTACTCCTTCTCAATCACATGTACTCACAGTGGAAGAATGGGGCTGCGCTCGGAATGAGAAATCTGCAAGTTGGAGGAGTTTAGTGGAAAGGCTGTGGAGGCCAAATCACTGAGTGTCTTTAGACAGAGATAGATAGGTTCTTGATTAATAAGGGGATCAGGGGTTATGGGGAGAAGGCAGGAGAATGGGGATGAGAAAATATCCACCATGATCGAATGGCGGAACAGACTAGATGGGCCGAGTGGCCTAATTCTGCCCCTATGTCTTGTCTTATGGAAAGGCAAACTGGGAATCTGAGAGCACAAAGAAATGGAAAGATATTATTGCATTTTGAAAGCTAAATTGTTCTTAAGGAGGGTAACCAGACAGGAATGCAAAAGGCGACAGGTGTGTCTCATTGTCGCATCATCTGTGACAGACAAATAAATCTTTCCCAGTTGGTTGACACATGGTTTTTCGTTATTGCAGTGCAAACAGCACATCCTATTGTGGGAAGTCACGTTGTGTAAACAGGATCAGCACTAAGTTAGGTCACCTCGCCTGATGGTGAGGGATAGGTATTGCATCAAGTAGTATAATCAGGAGCGCTCAGATCAGCACTGAGAAAATGCTCTCTGAATACCCACGACCTCTACCATCTGGAAGGACAAGAGCACCAGATTACTGGGAACCCCACCACCTGGAGGTTCCCCTCCAAGTCACTCACCATCCTGACTTGGAAATATATCGGCCGTCCCTTCGCTGTCGCTGGGGCAACATCCTGGAACTCCCTCCCTAACAGCACTGTGGGTGTACCTACACCTCTGGGACTGCAGCGGTTCAAGAAGGCAGCTCACCACAAGGACACCTAGGGATGGGCAATAAACTTTGGCGTAACCAGCGACGCCCACGTTACATAAATGAATAAAAAAAAGGTCGAGGAGAATGAGCAGGAAATACTTTGCGCACACAGTGTGATCGAGATTCCCCTGTCTAAAGGCTATGGAGGCTGGGGAAGAATTGGAGCTTGCCGGATCCCGATCACTTGTTACACAAGGTTACCTAAGGCAAGGGGCAAAGGCAGATAAGTGGAATGAAGTGTCAATCATTTTCAATCGAGATGGAACCCGAGGTCGGGAATTTATGGGGTCCCAGTTATGCTGGAAAATTGGAGAGGGAGATTCTGTGAATACGGAGGATGCTTCTGGGATCTGGAATGGCTGGGCATTTGGGATCATTGTGGAGTCAGGTCTCTGGTCCGGTCTCTTGAAAGTAACAGATTAGAGAAGCGTGGACTGGGATAGACATTGAGCTCCTTGGCAGCAACATAGTGTCATTCAGTGCATTGCTGGTCAGTTTGGTGACTTCATTAACACACTTATTATTCACTTCAGCATACTTAAAAGTTCGTGGTTTACCCAGTTTGTTTTTGATGAGAGATTTCCTCAGGCCTCAGAAGTTGTTGATACCAACCAAACTCACGGGAAGTGGGGCGACACGGCGGCCTCACGGCGCAGAGGTCCCTGGTTCGATCCCGGCCCTGGGTTGCTGTTCGTGTGGAGTTTGCACATTCTCCCTGTGTCTGCGTGGGTCTCACCCCCACAACCCAAAAGATGTGCAGGTTAGGTGGATTGGCCACGCTACATTGTCCCTTAATTGGAAATAAATAATTGGATACTCTAAATTTTAAAAATAACTCCTGGGAAGTGACTTTAATCTGTTCTCACAATGACCATACGCACACTGCACTTCACAGGACTTGCCTGGGCCAGTGTCGAATGAAGAGAGATCACCACCTGTGATCATAATTGTGACTTTCACAGTCTCTTGGTGAAAGAAACTCTCAACTCATCGTTTCCCCCCCCCCCCCCCCCCAACCCTTCCTATTTGGTTGATTTTGACATTACATTCTCGGCAGTCCTATAAGGTGCACATAGAACATAGAACGATACAGCGCAGTACAGGCCCTTCGGCCCACGATGTTGCACCGAAACAAAAGCCATCTAACCTACACTATGCCATTATCAATCCATATGCTTATCCAATAAACTTTTAAATGCCCTCAATGTTGGCGAGTTCACTACTGTAGCAGGTAGGGCATTCCACGGCCTCCCCACTCTTTGCGTAAAGAACCTACCTCTGACCTCTGTCCTATATCTATTTCCCCTCAGTTTAAAGCTATGCCAGCCACTTCCATCCAACGAAAACAACCTCAAGTCCATCAGCCTTTCCTCATAAGATTTTCCCTCCATACCAGGCAACATCCTGGTAAATCTCCTCTGGATTCCGAATGCAGTTCAAGACTTATTGCCAGAGTTTGAGGAAAAAGCTTCCTGCTCAGTTGGTGATGTAAAAAAATCCTTAATGAAATAATTAAAAGCTTCCATCGGCAAATTTATCAATTTTACACTGTAATGAACTTTCGATGCATTCCATATTTAGTTTTAAAGCCATATTTTGGATTTCAGATACATATGTTATCGAGGCAGAAATGTTTTTTTCCAAAAGGCATTCTGAGTAATTACATTTTTTTCATTAACCGAGACAATGAAAAGTTGCCGTGCACCATTCCCACTAAAAAATACTGATCATTGTCACACGTTTAAACAAAAGCATGGTGCAGGAATCAGGTTTGTACCCAGGGAGCATAGACCGCAGATAAGATTCCTGATGAGATATAGTTCGATATATTGTCCTGAACACCTCCGTGTCTCTTTGAAGCATCTTTCCAATGCTTTACAGATCTAGGAATTCTTACTCCTGAATCCTTTGACCTCCACATCAGTAACACCTCCATTTAATACATTTCCCCCAGTGCCTAATGTGAACCTAGGCTGCCACTGTACAAAGATGAGGCTGAATTTCCTGCTTAGCCCGAGGTTTTGAGATTGGGGTGTCTGGATCTTTTTAATTTTACCGCTGAATGGGAGAGTGTCAGGACAGTCATTGGATTTCTCTTCATTGTCGAGTTTTTTTCCGGCGGCTGTTGTCTTTCTGACTTACCAATGTGCTTTCTTCCAGCTGGTTTGGTTTGCTGAGAGTTGGAGTTTGGGGTAGAGTGCATTGTTTTTAAAAAAAATATATATTTTATTCAAGATTTTTGGCCAAACATAACAGTACATAGTGTTTCTTTTACACAACAATAAAGCAATATAAATAACAGTGGCCAGTTTTAAACAAATAAATAAATAATATATAAACAAAAACAGAACTGAATGGCAACTGCCTTTTCCAAAATAAATACTCTCCAAAAATACAATCCAACAATCCAATATACAATTACCTATAACAACTACCTATACATATTATACATCTACAATAACACCTCTGAGAGTCCGTTCGTATTTCTTTGGTGACAACGGCAACGGCGCGTCACCATTGCTTGTAGGCTAGTCCCCCTGCAGGACGCCCTCTCCAATCTCTTCCACGCCGCTCCCTCCCCCTCTCCCATCCACTTACACACCATTGAAACATTGGCGGCCCAGTAGTACTCACTTAGGCTCGGTAATGCCAGCCCCCCCGTCCCTACTACGCTGCAAGAATCCCCTCCTCACTCTCGGGGTCTTCCCAGCCCACACAAAACTCATAATACTCTTCTCGATTCTTTTGAAAAAAGCTTTCGTGATCACCACCGGGAGGCACTGAAACACAAAAAGGAATCTCGGGAGGACCACCATTTTAACCGCCTGCACCCTACCTGCCAATGACAGGGACACCGTGTCCCATCTCTTAAAGTCCTCCTCCATCTGTTCCACCAACCGCGTTAAGTTAAGCCTGTGTAATGTACCCCAATTCTTGGCTATCTGGATCCCCAAGTAACGAAAGTCCCTTGTTACCTTCCTCAACGGTAAATCCTCTATCTCTCTGCTCTGCTCCCCTGGATGCACCACAAACAACTCACTTTTCCCCATGTTCAGTTTGTACCCTGAAAAATCCCCAAACTCCCCAAGTATCCACATTATCTCTGGCATCCCCTCTGCCGGGTCAGCCACATATAGCAACAAATCATCCGCATACAGAGATACCCGGTGTTCTTCTCCCCCCCCGCCCCTGAGTACGCCCCTCCACTTCCTGGAACCCCTCAATGCTATGGCCAGGGGTTCAATCGCCAGTGCAAACAATAACTGGGACAGAGGACATCCCTGCCTCGTCCCTCTATGGAGCCGAAAATAGTCAGACCCCCGTCCATTCGTGACCACGCTCGCCATCGGGGCCCTATACAGCAACTGTACCCACCTGATATACCCATCCCCATAACCAAATCTCCTCAGCACCTCCCACAAATAATCCCACTCCACTCTATCGAATGCTTTCTCGGCATCCATCGCCACCACTATCTCCGCTTCCCCCTCTGGTGGGGGCATCATCATTACCCCTAGCAGCCTCCGTATATTTGTATTCAGCTGTCTTCCCTTCACAAACCCAGTTTGGTCCTCATGAACCACTCCCTGGTCACAATCCTCTCTCCTCATTGCCATTAACTTGGCCAGAATCTTAGCGTCCACATTCAGGAGGAAAATGGGCCTGTAGGACCTGCATTGCAGCGGGTCTTTTTCCTTCTTTAGGAGGAGCGATATCGTTGCCTCTGACATAGTCGGGGGCAACTGCCCCCTTTCCCTCGCCTCATTAAAGGTTCTCATCAGAAGCGGGGCCAGCAAGTCCATATATTTCCTATAGAATTCAACTGGGAATCCGTCTGGTCCCGGAGCCTTCCCCGCCTGCATACTCCCAATCCCTTTCACCACCTCCTCCGTCTCAATCTGTGCTCCCAGTCCCACCCTCACCTGCTCCTCCACCTTGGGAAATTCCAGCTGATCCAGAAAGCACATCATTCTCTCCTTCCCATCCGTGGGCTGAGCTTCATATAATCTTTCGTAAAATGCCTTGAACACTCCATTCACTCTCTCCGCTCCCCGCTCCATCTCTCCCTCCTCATCTCTCACCCCCCCTTATCTCCCTCGCTGCTCCCCTTTTCCTCAGTTGGTGGGCCAGCAACCTGCTCGCCTTCTCCCCATATTCGTACTGTATACCCTGTGCCTTCCTCCATTGTGCCTCTGCATTACCCGTAGTCAACAAGTCAAATTCTACATGTAGCCTTTGCCTTTCCCTGTACAGTCCCTCCTCCGGTGCCTCCGCATATTGTCTGTCCACCCTCAGAAGTTCTTTCAACAACCGCTCCCTTTCCCTACCCTCCTGCTTTCCTTTATGTGCCCTAATAGATATCAGCTCCCCTCTAACCACTGCCTTCTGCGCCTCCCAGACCACTCCCACCTGTACCTTCCCATTATCATTGAGTTCCAAGTACCTTTCAATACACCCCCTCACCCTTAAGCACACCCCCTCATCTGCCAATAATCCCATGTCCATTCTCCAGGGTGGACGCTGTTGTTTTTCTTCCCCTATCTCCAGGTCCACCCAATGTGGAGCATGATCCGAAATGGCTATAGCCGTGTACTCTGTCCCCGTCACCTTTGGGATCAGTGCCCTTCCCAGAACAAAAAAGTCTATCCGTGAATAAACTTTGTGGACATAGGAGAAAAACGAAAACTCCTTACTCCTAGGTCTACTAAATTTCCAGGGGTCTACTCCTCCCATCTGCTCCATAAAGTCCTTAAGCACCCTAGCTGCAGCCGGCCTCCTTCCGGTCCTGGACCTCGATCTGTCCAGCCCTGGGTCCAGTGCCGTATTAAAATCTCCACCCATTATCAACTTCCCCACTTCTAGGTCCGGGATTCGTCCTAACATACACCTCATAAAGTTGGCATCATCCCAGTTCGGGGCATACACGTTCACTAATACCACCGCCTCTCCTTGCAATTTACCACTCACCATCACGTATCTGCCCCCACTATCCGCCACTATAGTCTTTGCCTCAAACTTTACCCGCTTCCCCACTAGTATGGCCACCCCCCTGTTTTTTGCGTCTAGCCCCGAATGAAACACCTGCCCCACCCATCCTTTGCATAGTCTGACCTGGTCTATCAGCTTCAGATGCGTCTCCTGAAGCATAACCACATCTGCCTTAAGTTTCTTTAGGTGTGCGAGTACCTGTGCCCTCTTAATCAGCCCATTCAGCCCTCTCACATTCCACGTGATCAACCGGGCTGGGGGGCTCTTTACCCCCCCACCCCCCCTTGACGACTAGCCATCTCCTTTTCCAATCCAGCGCCTCACCCGGTTCCCACGTAGCTGTATCTCCCCCAAGCGGCGCCCCCCCGCCCCGGCCCCCCCCTCATACCAGCTCCCCCTTCTCCCCAGCAGCAGCAACCCAGTTAACCCCCCCCCCCCCCCCCCCGCTAGATCCCAAACTAGCGTAATTGCACCCCCCATGTTGCTCCCAGGAGTCAGCAAACTCTGGCCGACCTCGGCTTCCCCCCGTGACCTCGGCTCACACTGTGCAAGGCCCCCTCCTTCCTGCTTCCCTGTTCCCGCCGTGATTACCATAGCGCAAGAACAAAGCTTTTGGCCCCGCCCCCAATGCCCTCAGCTCCTCATCCTCCCTCCCCCACGACATGGGGAAGAGAGAAAAGTTACAGGGTCGCAGGATTAACAACTTGGGAAGTCATCTCTTCCCTCTTTCCCCCCCCCCCTTCATCCCACATATTCACCCCCCCACTTTGTCCCAAACGTTCTTTTTATGGCCCGCTCACTCCAGTTTCCCCTCGACAATAAATGTCCACGCCTCATCTGCCGTTTCGAAGTAGTGGTGTTTCCCTTGATGTGTGACCCACAGTCTTGCCGGTTGCAGCATTCCAAATTTAATCTTCCGTTTGTGCAGCACCGCCTTGGCCCGATTAAAGCTTGCCCTCCTTCTCGCCACCTCCGCACTCCAATCTTGATATACACGGATCACCGCGTTCTCCCAGCTACAGCTCCGAGTTTTCTTTGCCCATCTGAGGACCATCTCTCTGTCCTTATATCGGAGAAATCTCACCACTATGGCTCGAGGAATTTCTCTAGCCCTCGGTCTTCGCGCCATAACTCGATAGGCTCCCTCCACCTCCGACGGGCCCGTCGGGGCCTCCGATCCCATTAACGAGTGCAGCATCGTGCTCACATATGCCCCGACGTCCGCCCCTTCTACACCTTCGGGAAGACCTAGAATCCTTAAATTCTTCCTCCTCGCATTATTCTCCAGCACCTCCAGCCTTTCCACACACCTTTTGTGTTGTGCCTTGTGCTTCTCCGTTTTCACCACCAGGCCCTGTATGTCGTCCTCATTCTCAGCAGCCTTTGCCTTCACGACCCGAAGCTCCTGTTCCTGGGTCTTTTGCTCCTCCTTTAGCCCCTCAATCGCTTGTAATATCGGGGCCAACAGCTCCTTCTTCATCTCCTTTTTGAGTTCTTCCACGCAACGCCGCAGGAACTCTTGTTGGTCAGGGCCCCATATTAAACTGCCTCCTTCTGACGCCATCTTGCTTTGTGCCTGCCTTCCTGGCCGCTGCTCTAGAGGATCCACTGCAATCCGGCCACCTTCCTCTCTTTTTGCCATCCGTGTCCAGGGGGGAATTCCCTTCTGGATTACAGCACAGTGTTTTTTGCCGTTAAAATTGCCGTTGGGGCTCCTATCAAGAGCCCAAAAGTCCGTTCCACCGGAAGCTGCCGAAACGTGCGTCTCAGCTGGTCATCGCCGCACCCGGAAGTCTCGGTAGAGTGCATTGTTGATATTTGCCCACATCGGGAATGTTTGAAAACTACTGACGTTTTGAAAAAAGCTCATCCATGGGATATGAACAGCACTGGATTAGTTAGTACCCCCGTAATTGCCCTTGAGCTGCATTCTTGAACCGCTGCAGTCCCATATGGTGTAGGTACATCCACAGTGCAATTTGGGATGGAGTTCCGAGAACCTCACCCAGTGACCGTGAAGGAGCATTGAGATAGTTGCACAATGGTGTGTGTCTTGGAGAGGCACTTGTGTATGGTAGCAGTGCCATTTACCGCTGTCTTCGTCCAAGATGGTAGAGGTCATGGGTTTGGAAGATGCTGTGGAAGGATCTGTGGTGAGTTGCTGCAGTGAGTTGCTGCAGTGCATCTTGTCGGCGGTAGAGACTGTGCACTGGCAGTGAAGAAGGTGAAAGTTTAAGGTGGTAGATGAGGTGCCAATCAAGTGGGCTGCTTTGCACTGATCGATAGATAGAACATACAGTGCAGAAGGAGACCATTCGGCCCATCGAGTCTCCACCGACCCACTTAAGCCCTCACTTCCACCCTATCCCCAGAACCCAATAACCCCTCCTAACCTTTTTGGTCACTAAGGGCAATTTTCAGCAATGGCCAATCCACCTAACCTGCATGTCTTTGGACTGTGGGAGGAAACCGGAGCACCCGGAGGAAACCCACGCAGACACGGGGAGAACATACAGACTCCGCACAGACAGTGACCCAGCAGGGAATCGAACCTGGGACCCTGGTGCTGTGATGCCACAGTGCTAACCACTATGCAACCGTGCTGCCCACTGTTGAGCCTCAGGAGTATTGTTGGAGCGGCACTCATCTAGGCAATTGGAGAGTATTCCATCACACTCCTGACTTGTGTCACAAAGATGCCAAACAAGTTACGGAAGCTGCAGAACTCTGAGCCCTTGACCTGAGCTTGCAGCTGCAGTGTTTACATGGCAGTTCCAGTTCCGTTTCTGGTCAATGGTAATAGTTAAGTCAACATTCGTACAAGCCAATACCCAAGACATGTAATTGTGGCCAAGAGCTGTTACTTGTGTGAGTTCAACTTTGAAGTAGCGGTTTTGGTTTTGCTTGTTCCTGTTGCTTTTTTAAAAAAAAATTTCACACGTCTCTGAAAATATTGCAAGCAATTTCCTGTATTTACAGGAAAGAGTTGATTTGAGACCTTTATTACATAATTACAGTCACTGTGAATCCTGATGACTGTGATTTTGTTGCAGGAAACGTCGTCCTTGGCAACCTGAAAGTCAAAGAAAACGCACTGGTAAGTATTTAATTTTTCAGTTTCTGCTTTGTTTATATTTCTTTAGAAATATTATTCTGAAAGTTATTGAGTTTGTGGTTGAGAGCAAACAGGATTCGGATACTCTGGAATGGGCAGCCTTGTGCTTAGGGAGTTTATTGGATGTCCTGTATCAGTTTTCAAAATAAATATTTCCGACATTATGATGCATAATTGGGACAGCACGGAAGAAGGCTCTCCAGCCCATCATGGCGTGCTGGCTCTCCTAAGGAGCAATTCACGTCCTGCCACTTTCCCACGTCCCTGCACGTTCCTCCTCCTCCGATTAGCGTTACGCGAGGAGGAGTATTTGGAAATGGGGTCCAGAAAGGAGACCCCAATGTAGCAGGAAATTTAGGAGTTAAACAGACGGAAATTTAGGAGTTAAACAGACTGAGGGGAGTAAAAAACCTACCAGCAGAGAGTCCGAGGGAAACGCCCACCTCTGGCCGAGTTACATTGCCCCAGTCAGAATTAAACTCGTTAGTGGGAATACACAGGATGCCCCTGATCCATTGTTCTTTGGAACACTCCTGTCTGACCGGCTATTAGCCCATTACAGAGTCCGATGGCTTCTTTGCCCGTCAATGGGAGGTCAGTTGTTTATCAGTAGCATGGCTCTGTTCTTTTGTATCAACTGGAATGGGCAATCAAACAGCCAATATAACAATGATAGGTTCAAGTCGGGAAACCACAGCAGAGAATCTTTGTTTGAGGGGATAGAACAGTACAGCACAGAACAGGCCCTTTGGCCCTCGATGTTGTGCCGAGCAGTGTCCGAAACCAAGATCAAGCTATCCCACTCCCTGTCATTCTGGTGTGCTCCATGTGCCTATCCAATAACCGCTCCGACTCCACTATCACAGCAGGCAGTCCATTCCACACCCTAACCACTCTCTTGAGTAAAGAACCTACCTCGGACATCCCTCCTATATCTCCCACCCTGGATCTTATAGTTATGCTCCCTTGTAACAGCTACATCCACCCGAGGAAATAGTCTCTGAATGTCCACTCCATCTATCCCCCTCATTATCTTATAAACCTCTATTAAGTCGCCTCTCATCCTCCTCCACTCCAAAGAGAAAAGCCCTAGCTCCCTCAACCTTTCCTCATAAGACCTATCCTGCAAACCAGGCAGCATCCTGGTAAATCTCCTTTGCACCCTTTCTAATGCTTCCACATCCTTCCTATAATGAGGTGACCAGAACTGCACACAGTATTCCAAATGTGGTCTCACCAGGGTCATGTATAGCTGCAGCAGAACCCCGCGGCTCTTAAACTCAAGCCCCCTGTTAATCAACGCTAACACACTACAAGCCTTCTTCATGGCTCTATCCACTTGCGTGGCAACCTTCAGAGATCTGTGGACATGAACCCCAAGATCTCTCTGTTCCGCCACATTCCTCAGAACCCTGCCGTTGACCCTGTAATCCGCATTCAAATTTTTTCTCCCAAAATAAATCGCCTCGCACTTATCAGGGTTAAACTCCATCTGCCATTTTTCGGCCCAGCTCTGCATCCTATCAACGTCTCTTTGCAGCCTACAACAGCCCTCCACCTCATCCACTACTCCACCAATCTTGGTGTCATCAGCAAATTTACTGACCCACCCTTCAGCCCCCTCCTCCAAGTCATTGATAAAAATCACAAATAGCAGAGGACCCAGCACTGATCCCTGTGGTGCACCGCTGGTAACTGGTCTCCAGTCTGAACATTTTCCACCCACCACCACCCTCTGTCTTCTATGTGATAGCCAGTTGCTTATCCAATTGGCCAAATTTCCCTCCATCCCACACCTCCTTACTTTCTTCATCAGCCGACCATGGAGAACCTTATCAAACGCCTTACTAAAATCCATGTATATGACATCAACTGCTCTACCTTCATCTACACACTTAGTTACCTCCTCAAAGAATTCAATCAAATTTGTGAGGCAAGACCTACCCTTCACAAATCCATGCTGACTCTCCCGGATTACGCTGCATCTTTCCAAATGGTCATACATCCTATCCTTCAGGACCTTTTCCATTATCTTCCCGACCACCGAAGTAAGACTATCTGGCCTATAATTACCAGGGTCATTCCTATTCCCTTTCTTGGCACGAGGAACAACATTCGCCGCTCTCCAGTCCTCTGGCACGATCCCCGTGGACAGCGAGGACTCAAAGTCAAAGGCACTGCAATCTCATCACTTGCCTCCCAAAGAATCCTTGGGTATATCCCATCTGGCCCAGGATGGGTGGAGTTTAGAGAGAGGTCATGAAAGTTGCCACGATGCAGGCTTTTGAAAAGGGTTCTGAACGACTGCCCCTAACAGAAAACAGATTGCTTCCTCAATGCAAGTATTGGCTTTGCCTGTCTAAGTGGAACGAGAGCTGCATGTTTATTTAAAGTGGTGTTTGATGGGAACTAGTGTGTAAGTTAAGAAACTACATGTAATCTGAAACTACATGTAATATGTTAGTGTTAGAGTTGAAGTTGAAATATTTTGTTTCAGAAAGTTTGTTTATAAAACAACTAATCCTGATATCTTATAGTATCGCTCCTGGAATGAACTGATCTTTCCGCCCTGCATTAAAACTTAAAAAGGTTATTGCTCTGGTTCAGTGTCTCAGCCGCGGTTGAGAGCTGACTAGGCATCCGTAACATTAGAAAGTGTAGAGAAAGGAATGGCACAGAAGGAGGCCACTCATTATAAATATGGGAGAAGGAATTTCTAATTGAGGCTGCGTCATGTTACTTGTGTGGGGAGCCTGCAACCTGTGTAGCTTCTGAATTCTTCCACTGGGCCCTGTTTTGATGTTTGATTATATTCAATTTTGATGGGAATTATGTTCAAATATATATATTTTTTTGTTTGTTCCATCCAACCAAAATGATTATTTATTTTTTCCACTCTTCTTTCCAAACAGAATGATTTAGATGTCCCTTTCAAAGTCAAGGCTGGACAGATAGGTATGTTATTTTGGCTTTGCTCTTGAACAATGAGTTTTTGACCAGGTAAACCACTGAGCTTGCAACTTTGCCAAAGTTTTGATTATCTAAATAAGTAGCCATGCCTCTAAACTTGCTGTTTGGCAACTGGAAAATATCTACACAATGTTAATATTCCACATAGTTTGGCTTTTCATTGTTAAAATTATACTCATTTGCAGTTGATTACATTTGAGTGGTATTGTGAATTGCTTTTTGATGCAGTAGAGTAGTGCAAGGAAGTGGAAATGTTGAGGTTTTCTTAGAGCAAAATAGGAAATGTTCAATGTGTGCAAATTGGACAAGCTATTGAACCAGCGCCATTTGCCATAATGTGCGGATCCCTTGGTGGGAGTATCATAGATTATCATAGAATTTACAGTGTAGAAGGAGGCCATTCGGCCCATCGAGTCTGCACCGGCTCTTGGAAAGAGCACCTTACCCAAGATCAACATCTCCACCCTATCCCCATAACCCAGTAACCCCACCCAACACTAAGGGCAATTTTGGACACTAAGGGCAATTTATCATGGCCAGTCCACCTAACCTGCACATCTTTGGACTGTGGGAGGAAACCTGAGCACCCGGAGGAAACCCACGCACACACGGGGAGGATGTGCAGACTCCGCACAGACAGTGACCCAAGCCGGAATCGAACCTGGGACCCTGGAGCTGTGAAGCAATTGTGCTATCCACAATGCTACCGTGCCACCCATTTAGTGACAGCTCAGAACCGGCTGGGAAATCCAGCCAGAGGTGGCAATCCATCAGAAGAAATCCTGCAAAAGAGGTGAGACCAAAGATTTCCCAGTTTTGCAAACAAGAGAAGTGGGAAATTTATTGTGTTCAGTGAACACTCATTTCTCCATCACCATTTATGGAAAAATAGTGCTTATTAACCTCTTCCCTATTTGTCCGACATTGCTGTACTGATTGTGCTTTCCAAAAGAAATTTGACAAACTTTCACGAGTAATTAATTCTTGGAAATGCTGTCAGACATCCTGTGTTGAAAGTTGAAACTTCCTGGGCAATTCCTAGGGCTTCCACAGGGTCCTGACGGGCATCTTCAGTGCCTGGTCTCCCAACGATTAGAGAGTTGGAAGACCTGGCCCAGATATTGTAGACACAAGAGATACTAATTTGAGAGAGATTATCTTGAGTATGTGACAAGGGGAGGGAGTGGTATATTATCCTCCTTTGAGCGATACATAGACATGGAAGACCACATTACCTCATTCTGTAGCTGTCTCCTGAATAACTTGTGAAAGTTTATGGATTTTGTACAGTAACACATCCAGTGTTGCCAGCTCACCTTTTATTCATATTTTATTGATCTCTTTCCCCCCCCCCATTAATTTAAAAATGGAGAGAAGATGCAATTGCTTTTGACTTAGTCTCTTTTTTTGTGTACAAATAGCCAGTGTTTTTGTTCTAAAAGCAATTTACTGCTGATGCTGGAATCTGAGACAGATAATGCTGGACAACCTCAGCAGGTCTGACGGCATCTGTGGAGAGAGAGAGAACGGAGCTAACGTTTCCAGTCTGCGTGACTCTTGTCAAGTGTTAGTTGTGCTGTGGATGTGTCATATTTCTGTTTCCTGTTGGGTAACTGTTGCTTTCATTTATAGAGAAGCTTACGTTGAAGATCCCATGGAAGAACTTGTACAGTGAAGCTGTGGTTGCTACCCTGGATGGTTTGAACCTTCTGGTCGTTCCAGAAGGAAGTGAGTAATGCTGCAATCCTGCTCATTTTAGTATTTGTAGAGTCAACATAATTAGTACTTAAACTGATCAATCGTTGTGCAGTATGGAGTCTTTAGTTTGAACATCATTTTCATGAGTTCATAAGATATAGGAGCAGAATTAGACCATTCGACCCATCGAGTCTGCTCCGCCATTCTAACGTGGCTGATATGTTGCTCATCTGCTACCTACAATGTTACAGACCAAGAGCTGGGTTGCAAAATCAGCCAGAGCATCTCCTCCCGAGAACACACGACCTAGGAGCAGAAGTCGGCAGTTAAGCCTCCCGAGCCTAACACCCTCAATGTGATCATGGCTGATCCCATCCTGGCCTCAACTCCCCCCCCGTCCTGCCCATTCTCCATAACCATTCAACCGATTACCAATTAAAAATCAGTCTAACTCCTCAAATTTACTCACTGTTCCACCATCCACCGCACTCTGGGGTAGTGAATTCCACAGATTCACAACCCTTTGGGAGTAGTTTTTCCTCAAATCTGTTTTAAATTTGCTACCTCTTATTCTAAGATTATGACCTCTCAATTTAGAATGCCCCACAAGAGGAAGCATCCGCTCCACGTCTACTTTATCCATACTTTTCAGCATCTTGTATACCTCGATTAGATCTCCCCTCATTCTTCTAAACTCTAGAGTGTATCGGCTTAAACTGTTCAATCTCTCCTCGTACGACAAATCCCTCATCTCTGGAATCAATCTCGTGAACCTCCTCTGAACTGCCTCCAATGCAACTACATCCCTCCTCAAATAAGGGAGCCAAAAGGGCAGCATAGTGGTTAGCCCAATTGCTTCACAGCACCAGGTCCCAGGTTCGATTCCGGCTTGGGTCACTGTCTGTGCGGAGTCTGCACATCCTCCCCGTGTGTGCGTGGGTTTCCTCCGGGTGCTCCGGTTTCCTCCCACAGTCCAAAGATGTGCAGGTTAGGTGGATTGGCCATGCTAAATTGCCCTTAGTGTCCAAAATTGCCCTTAGTGTTGGGTGGGGTTACTGGGTTATGGGGCTAGGGTGGAGGTATGGGCTTGGGTAGGGTGCTCTTTCCAAGAGCCGGTGCAGACTTGATGGACCGAATGGCCTCCTGCACTGTAAATTTCATGATTCTATGACTCAAAACTGTGCACAACACTCCAGGTGCGATCTCACCAATGCCGTGTATAGTTGCAGCAACACCTCCTTACCGTTATACTCAATTCCTTTTGCTATAAATGCCAACATTCCATTTGCTTTCCTTATTATCTGCTGCACCCGCATGCTTGTTTTCGGTGACAAGGGAACCCAGACCCCTCTGCATCGGAGCACCCTGAAGTCTCTCCCCATTTAGATAATAAATTGCCGTTCCATTTTTTTCGACCACCGTGCATGACTTTACACTTATTCACGTTAAACTCCATCTGCCACATTTTGTCCCGGTCTCCTAATTATCTATATCCATTTGTAAGGTTCTTATTTCCTCATTGCAACTTACTGTCCCACCTATTTTTGTGTTATCTGTGAATTTGGCGATCGAACCTTCTATCCCTGTATCCAAGTCGTTAATATAGATTATAAGTGGTTGGGGCCCAAGGACCGAACCCTGTGGGACCCCACTAGTTACATTTTGCCATCCAGAAAAAGACCCATTTATCCCGACTCTCTGTCTCCTGTCCGTCAGCCAGTCTTCGATCCAAGCCAATAAGTTACCCATAATCCCATGTGATCTCACGTTGTGAATTCACCTTCTGTGCGGCACCTTATCAAATACCTTCCGGAAGTCCAGACGCAGTACATCTGCAGGATCCTGTTATGGGCCAGGGTTTAATAACTCCAAAATGTATTATGGAGTCCACCTGACTTCTAACTTTTGTGTTAAATTTGGCGAGGATGAGCACGCGAGCCTTCCTTTCAGGTGTTATTCAACACAGTTCTTAGGTGCTTTTAATCAAAAAACAAGCTTTGTTCTAAGAATTTAGTTAACATTTGTATAAACACATACAGCAAGAATTTTTTATCAATTACAAACATAAAGACCCCACACAGCTACAGTAATCCATGTATGTCCCTTAATGAATTCCCCCTTAACTGGTCCAATTAAATAACAAAATCCAAGTAAAACCAGAAACCCCTTTTCAAACGCGGAGCCCAGCACGCGGCATTCTCACTGGTATTAGACTTGTTATTGATACTGTGTTCCCCTTTCCAAACAGCAGGTTTGAGTTCCTTCCAGAAACCAATTATCTCTTTTAAGTTACCAATCAGTCTGGAAACAGCTTTTAAAATGAAGACAGAGAAAGTCACTTCTTTCAACCTGTGCAGTTCAAACCAGTCCAAAACTCAAAGCGAAAGTAAAAACTCACAGAGCCACAGCCCAGCTCCACCCACACAATGACATCACTGAAGCCATGTGACAAGACAAAAAACTTTCTTAAAGGGACCCTCCCATGGCTGATGCAGGAAGTTGGAAGATAGTAAAACAGGTACAGTAAGGGGGAAATGTGTAAGGCAGAGAAGCCATAATCAAAAAGGGCGAGAGTACAAAGTACAGTGACTGAGGGGAGCTCCGTGAATAGGACCAGGAATACTAAAAGGAATAAAACGGGAAGTAAAAACATTAATGGTAAGCGACGCGGCAGGTTGTTACATGAAGATATGGGTTCAACGACGAGGAAAATTAGGAGAAAAGTTGAGAGGAAATATAACTTAGGAGAGGTTACTGATCGAGGTGTTAAGATTCAAAACAGAGGTAAAAAAGCCAACATAAGTGTACTTTACCTGAATGCTTGTAGTATTCGAAATAAGGTAAATGAGTTGATGGCACAAATCATCGTGAATGACTGATTTAGTGGCCATTACTGAAACATGGTTAAAGGATGGTCAAGACTGGGAGTTAAATATCCAAGGGTATCTAATTATTCGGAAGGACACAGTGGATGGTAAGGGAGGTGGTGTAGCTCTGTTATTTAAGGATGACATCCGGGCAATAGTAAGGGATGACATCGGTGCGATGGAGGATAAGGTTGAATCCATTTGGGTGGAAATCAGGAATAGTAAGGCGGAAAAGTCACTGATCGGAGTAGTCAATAGGCCACCAAATAGTAACATTATGGTGGGGCAGGCAATAAACAAAGAAATAACGGATGCATGTAGAAATGGTATAGCAGTTATCATGGGGATTTTAATCTACATGTCGATTGGTTTAACCAGGTCGGTCAAGGCAGCCTTGAGGAGGAGTTTATAGAATGTATCCACGATAGTTTCCTAGAACAGTATGTAATGGAACCTACGAGGGAACAAGCGGTCCTAGATGTGGTCCTGTGTAATGAGACAGGATTGATTCATGATCTCATAGTTGGGGATCCTCTCGGAAGGAGCGATCACAATATGGAGGAATTTAAAATACAGATGGAGGGTGAGAAGGTAAAATCAAACACTCGTGTTTTGTGCTTAAACAAAGGAGATTACAATGGGATGAGAGAAGAACTAGCTAAGGTAGACTGGGAGCAAAGACTTTATGGTGGAACAGTGGAGAACCTTCCAGGCGATTTTTCACAGTGCTCAGCAAAGGTTTATACCAACAAAAAGGAAGGACGGTAGAAAGAGGGAAAATCGACCGTGGATATCTAAGGATATAAGGGAGAGTATCAAATTGAAGGAAAAAGCATACAAAGTGGCAAAGATTAGTGGGAGACTAGAGGACTGGGAAATCTTTAGGGGGCAACAGAAAGCTACTAAAAAAGGTATAAAGAAGAGTAAGATAGATTATGAGAGTAAACTTGCTCAGAATATAAAAACAATTAGTAAATGTTTCTACAAATATATAAAACAAAAAAGAGTGGCGAAGGTAAATATTGTTCCTTCAGAGGATGAGAAGGGAGATTTAATAATGGGAGATGAAATGGCTGAGGAACTGAACAGGTTTATTGGGTCGGCCTTCACAGTGGAAGACACAAATAACATGCAGTGACTGAGAAATGAGGCTATGACAGGTGAGGACCTTGAGAGGATTGTTATCACTAAGGAGGTAGTGATGGGCAAGCTAATGGGGCTAAAGGTAGACAATTCATCGGTTTGGTCACCTCAAAGAACTCTAAGGTTTGTGAGGCACCCTTCACAAAACCGTGTTCACTATCTCGAATCAAATTCTTGGAAGTGTGGATGAGCAGAGAGATCTCGGTGTCCATGTACATAGATCTCTGAAAGTTGCCACCCAGGTTGAGAGGGTTGTTAAGAAGGCGTATGGTGTGTTAGCTTTTATTGGTAGACTGATTGAGTTTCGGAGGTCATGTTGCAGCTGTACAAAACTCTGGTGCGGCCGCATTTGGAGTATTGCGTGCAATTCTGGTCGCCACATTATAGGAAGGATGTGGAAGCATTGGAAAGAGTGCAGAGGAGATTTACCAGAATGTTGCCTGGTATGGAGGGAAGATCTTATGAGGGAAGGCTCAGGGACTTGAGGCTGTTTTCGTTAGAGAGAAGAAGGTTAAGAGGTGACTTAATTGAGGCATACAAGATGATCAGAGGATTGGATAGGGTGGACAGTGAGAGCCTTTTTCCTTGGATGCTGATGTCTAGCACGAGGGGACATAGCTTTAAATTGAGAGGAGATAGATATAAGACAGATGTCAGAGGTAGGTTCTTTACTCAGAGAGTAGTAAGGGCGTGGAATGCCCTGCCTGCAACAGTACTGGACTCGCCAACACTAAGGGCATTCAAATGGTCATTGGATAGACATATGGACGATGAGGGTATAGTGTAGATGGGCTTTAGAGTGGTTTCACAGATCGGCGCAACATCGAGGGCCGAAGGGCCTGTACTGCGCTCTAATGTTCTATGTTTTAAGTCTTCTGGCCCTGATGGAATGCATCCCAGAGTGCTAAAAGAGATGGCTAGGGAAATTGCAAATGCACTAGTGATATTTTACCAAAATTCACTAGACCCTGGGGTGGTCCTGGCGGATTGGAAATGAGCAAACGTGACACCACTGTTTAAAAAAGGCGGTAGGCAGAAAGCGGGTAATTATAGGCCACTGAGCTTAACTTCGGTAATAGGGAAGATGCTGGAATCTATCAGCAAGGAAGAAATAGCAAGGCATCTGGATGGAAATTGTCACATTGGGCAGACACAGCATGGGTTCATAAAGGGCAGGTCGTGCCTAACTAATTTAGTGGAATTTTTTGAGGACATTACCAGTGCGGTAGATAACGGGGAGCCAATGGATGTGGTGTATCTGGATTTCCAGAAAGCCTTTGACAAGGTGCCACACAAGGTTGCTGCATAAGATAAAGATGCATGGCATTAAGGGGAAAGTAGTAGCATGGATAGAGGATTGGTTAATTACTGGAAAACAAAGAGAGGGGATTAATGGGTGTTTCTCTGGTTGGCAATCAGTAGCTAGTGGTGTCCCTCGGGGATCAGTGTTGTTCACAATTTACATAGATTTGGAGTTGGGGACCAAGGGCAATGTGTCCAAGTTTGCAGACGGCACTAACTATGGGCAGGACTGCTTTGTGGTTAGCACAATTGCTTCACAGCTCCAGGGTCCCAGGTTCGATTCCCGGCTTGGGTCACTGTCTGTGCGGAGTCTGCACTTTCTTCCCGTGTGTGCGTGGGTTTCCTCCGGGTGCTCAGGTTTCCTCCCACAGTCCAAAGATGTGCAGGTTTGGTGGACTGGCCATGCTAAATTGCCCTTAGTGTCCAAAATTGCACTTAGTGTTGGGTGGGGTTTCTGGGTTATGGGGATAGGGTGGAACTGTGGACCTTGGGTAGGGTGCTCTTTCCAAGAGCCGGTGCAGACTTGATGGGCCGAATGGCCTCCTGCACTGTAAATTCTATGATTCTATGATTCTAAAATGAGTGGTAAAGCAAAAATTGCAGAGGATACTGGAAGTCTGCAGAGGGTTTTGGATAGGCTACGTGAATGGGCTAGGGTCTGGCAGATGGGATACAATGTTGACAAATGTGAGGTTATCCATTTTGGTAGGAATAACAGCAAAAGGGATTATTATTTAAATGATAAAATATTAAAACATGCTGCTGTGCAGAGAGACCTGGGTGTGCTAGTGCATGAGTCGCAAAAAGTTGGTTTACGGGTGCAACAGGTGATTAAGAAGGCGAAAGGAATTTTGTCCTTCATTGCTAGAGGGATGGAATTTAAGACTAGGGAGGTTATGCTGCAATTGTATAAGGTGTTAGTGAGGCCACACCTGGAGTATTGTGTTACGTTTTGGTCTCCTTGCTTGAGAAAGGACGTACTGGCACTGGAGGGTGTGCAGAGGAGATTCACTAGGTTAATCCCAGAGCTGAAGGGGTTGGATTACGAGGAGAGGTTGAGTAGACTGGGACTGTACTCGTTGGAATTTA